>NC_042999.1:10559705-10562205 GCF_006345805.1 Octopus sinensis | reverse complement strand
CTGGCAGCTCACTGCCTCTAACTGTTGCTGTTTTAGGCAGAAGGGAGACCAGGGATAGTTGATGCCATCAACCCCAGTACTTGACAGGTATCCAAAAGGATGAAAGGCAAAGTTGACCTCAGCAGGATTTGAACTCAGAATGTAAAGAGCTGGAACGAATGCCACAAAGCAATTTTTCTGGCACTAACCATTCTTCCAGCAATAATAATAACAATAATATGGTTCTTTAGTAGTGAGAATTTTTTTGTTGTTGGATTACTATTACTACTACTTCTACAACTAAGGCAGTGAGCTGGCCAAGTCATTAATGCATTGGGCAAAATGAATTACTGCATTTCTCTCAGCTCTCTGTTTTCTGAGTTCAAACCATGTCCAGGTTGTTTGCCTGTCATCCCCTCCTGGGTCATTAAAATAGAGTGCCAGTTAATATACCAGGGTTGATAAAGCCAACTAGCCCTCACCTTCCCCATGCCAAAGTTCGAAGCACTTATTATCCTGAAGACAGTGAGCTGGTGGAATTGTTGGGGCATCAGACCAAATGCTTAGCAGCATTACTTCTGGGTCAGTAGCTCTGAGTCATATCCTGCCATGGTCAGCTTTGTCTTTCATTCTTTTGGGGGTTGATCAAATAAGCACGAGCGAAGTACTGCAGTATATCTAATCAACTTGCTCTTTCCCCTCAAAATTACTGACTTTCTACCCATCATACAAAGAATTTTTCTTCTTTTTTTCTACCCTGGTAGATTCGCAACTTAATTCTGATTATTTTTTATGTGATTTTTCAGCTGAAAGATAAAATATAAAAACAAACCCTAACCGTTCCTTTGTGTAGCCTACTTTTCTCTGCTTGCTTTCAATGGTCATGTTTGCCAAATGACTTACTTGCTCTTTGATGCTGCTGCTGGGTCGGTAGACTTCCAGAGATAATTCCTTTATAATTCTGCTTTACTTGGCAAGCTCTGAAGTTGAGGGATTTACCATTTGTCGGTACAACTTTCGTTTAAACAATTGGAAGAGTTCAGTTGTTTCATATCCTTCTGGTTTAGTCTTTCGAATTTGTTTTCTTCACTCAGAGTTCAATGCTTAAGGACATACAAATGTGAAAATGGTAACTACAGGCTTGTTTCTTACCAGAAAGTCTTTGGAACAAAATGTATCCTATTTCTTTATTTTATTTTCTGAGGTTTTAGAGGAAAGTGAGCAAAACCAAAAGAACGATAGATGGAACCTATCGTCTACCAAAACTAGTTGTCATTTAATTGTTAGTTATTTTAATAACATATATTAAATCTTTTGATGCCAAACTGTCTGAGAGCATCTCTGGTTCTATGATAGCCAATCATTGGTTTGAACTGATCTAAATTAAAAGCTTGTGTGGAAATTTCAGATTCATTTTTATGTTCCAAACTTTGACCTAGTGATAGTTATTTTACTAAATTCTTTGTTATTTTCAAAATTAATTGAAAGCAAAGGCCATGTATTTCAATGGAGATTTGATAAGAAAGGGTCAAGGTGCACACATTTGTTCCACATTGGGAACAATTGGTTTTTACATCTACAAAGCTCAAAATCCATCAATTAATGTAATGTCTATGTTTATAAACACAGGTATAATTTTTTCCAAATTCCCCACATATGTAAGTTTAGACAATTCTTCAGATACCGGGAAAAAAGAAAACAAATCAGAAATTCCAACAAAACCCCAAATGCTGCACTTCATTTGAAGCCAAAGTATTGATGCTGATCCTTCCTTTCAACCAAAGCGTTTCTTCTGTCAACAATTTAATTCAAAATATTTATTTTTATCATTTTGCATTGTTTTCAAAATTTCTCTCAGTTGCTAACTTTCTCAAGTTTTTCGGCCAATTTAAGAAAATCTTTTTCTTTGCAACATTTCTTTCTCTTTCATGCATTAAAAACCCCATCAAGGGATATTTTGTTTCTTTCAAATTTTTTCTTCTCTATTTTCATAGATTCTTTTTGAAGACAAAAATAAAATATTTTTTTATTAAAATTTGTTTTATCCCTATATCCTGACCCCTAATTTCAATTAAGATTAATACTTAATTCCAAGTTTTCTAGGGGCTGCCCTGTTATTTGGAACAGTTGTTGTCCCCCAAATTGTTTATAAATTCTTTCCAAATGAATTGTTTCCAAAAGAAAACAAAATTCAAATCAGATGTCAAATTATTGCTGCTAGTAAATTATGGAGTAAATGAGATCATTGATAGCTGAGGGTTTTAAATGGCAATTATATACTATTCAAAAGGGCAAACAGACAAAGAAAATTTCTTTTCTTTTTTTTTAAGATTTTAAATTATGAAAATATTTTAATATATCAGTAAAAATCTACGTTCATTAAACACAATATTTTCCAAATTTCAAAAAAAGCATTGTTTTTTTATTGTTTTAATTTTGTTTTTGTTTGTTTGTTTTGTTTTTTTGTTTTTGTTTTTTGTTTTGTTTTTTTTTACATTTTGTTTGAATTCAGAATATTTCT
>NC_042999.1:10412205-10554705 GCF_006345805.1 Octopus sinensis | reverse complement strand
AATGAGATCTGAACACGCCCCACTGGATGGGGTGCCAGCCCCTCACAGGGTTAACTTCCCAGCTATTGCTGGAATTCACAGCTGAGTGAACTGGAGTAACATAAAATGAAGTGTTTTGCTCAACACCTTAACCACTCGGTCATGTACCTTTCCTAAAGTAATTTATAAAAAGAAAAACAAAATACAACTTCTATAAAAGCCTGAAGGACATCTTTTAGGAGCTTCTGCTCAACCCAGTCACATGATTGCAAATATATTTTTTCCCCCATCAGTCATTTATTGCAGCTCCTTTGAACTGGGACAATGGAATAAACTATTCCAAGTCAAAACCCAAAGATCTGCTCTAAAACTGGAACTTGTTGTCCGTGAGCTGGTTTTCCAGTCCTTTATCTCCTAAACCATCTCACTTGTCTACTTGCAAACGTCAGATCGAAACAGGATTTGTTGAGATATCTCTAATACTTCTTTTGTAAATCATAAAAAAAAAAACATGTTCAAATCATTTTGTCATGAGCATTTCAGAAAGAAATGAAGATCCAACTGAAAATATATGAGTGTTTGAAAATCCCACAGATACATTTGCCCTTAGAGTAATTGTCAGGCTATACCTTTTGAATTCCAGGTACAACCCCTCTGACAGGCATCTATAGTCCACTGCAAGGAAATGGGTTGATCCAAGGCTCTAGAAAAATTACATTTGTCCAAGATGCCATGCAATAGGACCATTTCTAAGAACTCACAGTTGCAAAGCAAATTTCTTAACCTTTTGGCCATGCAATGCTTTAAAATAGAAATGTCAAAGATTCATGTATTTGAAAGAAAGACTGAGGTAAGGAAAACAGCTAAATACTAAAGATGGTTGCTTCTGGAATATAATTGTTCACAATCTCTCATTGACCACAACCAGTTTGTTGTTGTGACGATGGAAAACAACAAAAACTGTAATGGTCACACTTGTAAATCTTATAAGATAACCATGAAGACTTTATGGGATCTTTGCAGGTTAATGTGGAATGGATTGTTGCACAGCTGATGTCATACACAGCATGAAATCAGAAACTGGACCCCAGGGTTGAAGTTAAGACATTGTCTATAATTTAATCTATTATCTTGTTAGATTCTCCGTTTGTTTGATGATGGAACACAAACCTTCAATGTTCCTGCAATCCCACACCTTATCAATTTAGCAAGATAGGAAGTTTAATAATAATAATAATAACCACTGCTTTATCAAAAGAATTGGAAAAATTTTGTGTAAAAAAGAAATTATAAAAGAACAAATGGAAATTATTTTGAAACAAAATCAAGTAAAGAATTGATTGAGTGACTTTATATAATGGATTCTGTAGAATATCAGAGATTCCATTAAAGTTGAAAAACGGTTGAGTGATTTGAGGATATGTAACTTTGAATTATTTATTCCATTGTAAACAAATTGAATGTTTGTTGAAGAGAATCACTTTGTCAAGTTGCAGATAAAACATTATCAAACTGGATTACCATTCTGTCTATGTGCATTCCAACACACACATTGATTTTAGAGGAATGTAGAACAGAGAAAGAGTTTGAGGAATTTCAACCGTGTTTCGTAGTCTGCTACCACAACAGCTCCTTGATATGATCCAGTTAGCTCAAGACATCATCAGGAGAAACCACATTCGGTTTCAGCCCCTACTCCTCTACCGTTTTGATGTGGCGGGGTTCCCTCCTTTTGGAGGTGTCTTCAGCTCTGGTGTTGGGTGCATGTCTTCTTTCTTCTGTTCCCTGGCCTCTTCGGTGTAGCATCGAGTGTCAGCGGGTGACTGACTGACTTGCCAAATTTCCCTTTAAAACCTGCTGCTAGGCTCCAGCAGGCAGCCCCAGCAAGTTGTCACATGACACTGTCTCAACTTTAACTGACCAATGAAAGCGCATAGTCTTCAGCGAAGCTAATTCAGTGTCAGCTTGTCTCACCTAGTGATGTTATTTTCCTGCCAGCATGTTATGATTTTCAAGCCATTTTTGGTCATCCCTCCTCAGCCATATATAGAAGCTGGCTTTTTCGACTGCCTCCTGGACTCTCCTTATTAGTTTTTCAGCTCTGAGCTAGAAGAAACAAATCTTCTTTTGAATAACTTTGTCATTTTTCTTTCAATGAGGCCTCTAGCCCCCACTGCCAGGTGATAATATTCGACATTCCATCCCTGTTCTCTGCACTCTCTGATTAGTTTTTCATACCTCTTCTTTCGTTTCTCTGCATTGCCGATGTTCTCTTCCCATGGCACTGTCAGTTCTAGCAAAATTCCTATTCTCCGTTCTCTGTCCCATAGGACTAATTCTGGTCTTTTTGTCATTTTTATGAGTGGAAATATTAGTCTTTCCAAATCCATGACCAGCTCCCAGTATCCCTTCCATCTTTCGTCTATCTCGTATATTTTATTTGTAGGCCTGGTTTTATAACCTTTTCCCTCCTTGTGGAAGTATACTTTCCTGCGCTTTTCTACTTTTGGGTACTCTCCCCTATTGTACCTTTTGATCTTCTCCTTGAGTGCTGCAATTATGACGCTGAGGACTTGATTATGCCTCCATGTATATCTTTCAAGTGCTAGTCTGCAACCTGACAGAACATGTCTAACCATCGCTTTCTCTCCGCATCTACATTCATCGGTTGTTTTTATGTTCCACCGGACTAAATTCGCCGGTGAGGGTAGAACATCGAAGGTAGACTTGATCAGGAAGGCTATTCTTGCTTGTTCCCAAGCCCAAAGTTCCTTCCATGATATTCTACGGTTGATCACATATTCCTCCCATCTCAGGTGCTGTCCCTGTTGACTGCCTTTCTTCTTCCTCCTTTCTCACTTCGTATACCACTGCCTCTTTCATCTCTTTTACACTGCTCTTGCAAAATGGCCTGAAGTTTTGCGACACTAGGCCGGTTCTAGCTTCTTGCGTCACTCCGACTATATCTGCTTGCCTTAGTTTTCCGATCGCCCTGTTTACTACCTCTTCCACCTTCCATTTCCTCCCTGTTCGTACCTTTGGAGGGTTTTCCCGGATGCTCTGATCTTTTGAATACCTTAGCATCATTACTGTCCTTGCCTTTCTTGCCTTATATTCTTCGGCGATTGATGTTATTGGTAGTTGCAGCACAGGTTTTCCATATAGTGCAGTTGTATTCAGTGGTTTCGGCAGACCAAGCCATTTTCTGATAAACACACTGCATCTTTGTTCCATCCTTTCTACTTTACTCGAGGCTATTTCTTACATTTGCAATGGCCACATTATTCTTAGGTACAGCCCAAATTGCAGTATCCAACATTTGAATTTTCCCGGCAGCGTTGTTCTGTCAATTGCCTTTAATCCTTGTTCTACTAACTCATGTTTCTTTCCCTTGCTTCTTATCATTTAATAAATCTCTATACCATCTGCCGAGACTCTTTACTGGTTGTTCTTTCACTGTTGGTATGTCTTCACTTCCTATCCTGAATTTCACTTCTTCTTGCCTTCCTTTCACGAGAGCCACGCTTCGAGATATTTTGGCTTTGAATTTCATTCTTGCCCATCCTATCAGTTCGTCCAACCGCTCTAACGTTCCCTCTGCTGCTTCTCTACTTTCTGATAATACAGTAACGTCGTCCATAAAAGCCCTTAATGGTGTCTTTGTAACAGCTTTCTCACAGTTTGTAGATCTAAGTAACATTTCCATGACTAGCACAAATAAGATGACTGATATCGTGCATCCGGCTGCAATCCCTATTTCAAGCCGTTGCCACTCCGTTGTGCACTTTCCTGCTGTAAATCTCATCCTCAGGTTGTCGTAGTTCGACATGAGCATTCGTTGAACATCTTTTGGAATCCAAAAGAAGTTCATTGCTGTTTTTATTATTGCGTGCGGAACAGATCCATAAACATTGGCAAGATCTAGCCAAACAATAAACAGGTTTTTCTTCAGTTATTTTGCACAGGTGGCAAATGCGTGTTTTATGCACCCAGGGATTCCTGCTTTTTAGATTGCTTCATTAACGTACCCGTTATGTTGTACGAATCTTATAATTCGTCTAGCAATTATTCCAAACATGATTTTCCCGTCAGTATTTAATAGTGAAATTGGTCTAAATTGGCCTAGTGTTTTTGCCTCTTTTTCTTTAGGTAGAAAGATACCTTCGGCTATACACCTTCACTCTGCTACATCTTTCTTCTTCCACATTTCTCTTATCAGTGCAAACAGCTGCAATCGTAATTTCGGGCAATATTTATATACCTTGAAGCTCACTCCATCTTTCCCTGGTGAACTTTTTGCTCTTGCTTTTCTTATGAACTCATCCATTTCATCAAACGGTACTCTTGGTTCAGGTGGTTTCTTCAGTCCGTGCATTTCTGGGAGAACTTCATTTCTGTCAGAGTCGCTGTGTGTCTCTTTCAGATGTTGTTTGAGCTCTTCTTTCGTGCAATCCAATTTTCCGCTTTTACTTTCAGTAAATAAATGTTTCACAAAGCTACGATAGTTCTTTTCTCTCTCCTTTCTTCTTTGTTTTCTTTGCTGGTCTCAATGCCCCCTTTTTTATCTCTTCATATAGCTGCTTTAGCCCTTCTCTTTCCTCCTCCTTTGCATCCCTCCATCTGGTTCTGAGTTTTTGCTTCTTTTCTCGAATCTTTGCGATCCATCTTTCTCTCCTCAATGGTCCGCTCTTTGCCGTTGATTCTACCTTCCCTGCTGTTTCCAGTCCAAATCTTTTCTCTCCTTCCTGGTAGATTGTATTAGCCAAGTGTTCGAGCTTTTGTTCGTCGTCGCCTTTGAATTTGGTGGTCATTCTTGCTACCTTGTTGTCGAATTTTTTTATAACTCGCTGCGTCATTTGCTTTCGGCCACTTAATCTTTGTCCTCTTCACGCCTATCAGTCTTTTTGACTGTTCCAATTCAACTGTGGAATAAACCTCGCTATGGTTATTTTCCAGGAGATTCTGGCCACACGTCTTATGGTTTATCAACCCACGTTGTTGAATTACTTTCTTCTGACACACCTTCCTTTGGTGGATTCTCAGCCCAATGTAACTAGCAAACACCTTTCCGCAGCAGCTGAACTCCTCATCTACCATTCCTTTCTCATTGTCCACTTTGTTTTTTTCCGTCCCTATTTGATCCTTTATTCTCCCCCCCATGGTCCGAGATCATGATTTCCCATGCTTTTTCATTGCAATTTTACCTTGGATTGGGCTGCAAGCCCATTTGATCCTTCGTTACACTGTCAAGCGTCTCTCCGCTTTGTCATCCCTCTTTCTGGATTGTCAGCAAGTCTTTCCCAGCAGTCAGTATCTGAGGAATTTCAACCGTGTTTTGTGGTCTGCTACCACAACAGCTCCTTTATAGGATCCAGTTAAAAGTCCTTTCAGAGGCAAATTGGCAAAAACTAAGGCCTTTGTTCTGGTTCTTTATGTTCTAAGTTCAAGTCTCACCAAGATCAGTTTTTGCCCGTCATGTTTCCAGGGAAGGGATTGTTAGTCTTGGACAAGACTATTCTGTGAGTACTTTTATTCTGCTCTTTACATTCCGCAGGGGCCTGCTGTGCAGCAGGGAAACTGTTTGCTTTTATGAAATGACTTTTTCCAGGCTTGGAAAAGAATTGTCCAGCTATAAATTCATTGTCAACCCTGACCTTTGGAAGTCTTAAATAGATAAGCCCTGAGTCTTCTCAAGGAAAGCAATGGCTGTAATGTATTGTCTCTCCAAGAGTAATTGAAGCAAAACAGCTTTAAACAAAAATTAAGAACAGGTCATGAATTGTGCTTTCCAGCAGAACTTTGATTCAAAACCTATTATAACCCCTTGCTCACAGACTTAGTACTGACAGTCTGTGCTGTGTACTAGTATTAAACCATTGGGTATCTACAGGCTCTTCACAGTGTGGCATATTTGACAACACAGTGCTGCACCGAGTGAGACATCATACTGCTCCCACACAGCGTTTTGATGTGGCCAGTGCCACTTCCCATCTGCAAGGGGTTCAGAGAAGAGTCCTTTATGTTATCCAACTCATTCCTGCAGTTGTTGGCTGGGAATTGTTTTAGTAATCTTGGAAGATAGAAAAATAATTTTGGCAGGATCTGAACAATCAAAATACCAATTGTAGAGTCTTGAGATATTCCATCATTTAGCATCGGTTACAGGCAACCATTATCAGGATTTATCATATTCAGTGGATGGGAAATATCTAAAACTTGAGGCTTTATTCCAGCTGGTAAACTATGATGAACTTACCTGCAGATTTATCCACAATAACTTTAATGTAGAATGGATTCTTGCACAACAGGCAACCGACACAGCATCCGGATCCATTTCATCATTATAACAATAGTTGTAATGATGAAAAAAAGAAAAATATCCTTGAAAGAAGAACTTGTTGATTGTGAAACTTGTTAGGTCTTGTCACACGTGGACATAAAGTTTATACTTTAAAAAAATTATTTAAAACAAAACAAAACTAAAAAATATGTGAATTTATTCTCAATTACAAATTTGGTTAAAAACATTGTTTAACAATTACTATCGAATTTAATGGTGATTATAAAGTGAATAGATTATGTCTGATGTTGAGGTTTGTCCATAGAGCAACATACAAATAAATAAAATTGCATTGTATTAGGTTTGTGGTAGCATGTTGAGAGACAGCACGTTCTCTCGGCAGATGATGTGTTAAGAAAGTCAATCAGCAGAGAAGTAAGTTGCTAGCCTCTTCTGTTGATTCAAATGGACAAGATGCAAACTTTTTCTCTTCGATTGTTTATTTCTTCTTTGAACAATCAATACTGTGGAATGTTTTCTGTAGCAGAGAAATTTCTCAAACAAGTCCCATGACAAAATATAAATAAAGAGAGAGACTGTCAAAGAACTTCTGTTGATGTTAACATTATGGCAGATATTGCACAAACTGCTGCTCTTAATTAGATGTTGATGGTCGATTCACAAAATATACAGGTGCTAGACTTGGAATCAGTCACCCTAACACTTTAATCTTTTCCTCAAGGCAGAAAAAATAATGGCCATGAAATTTATTTAGGAATTTAAGTTGTCATGTTTTGGTTTGATTCCATTGTAAATTCTGGTGTGTATGTGAGACCGATATAAAAAAAGCAAATCAGTGCAGCTCTTTAAACAAATTCTGCCATGACATTTAATGTTTAAACATTTTATGTTTAAAACAAAACTCCCTGATATTTTAACAAAATTAGAAAAGAATCAAATCTCTTTTCTGTTCGTTTTAGAAATTCATTAGAACTGAAGCTCTTGTCTTCATTAACAAACTGTTCATGACTGAATGAGTAAGATTTCTTGAAGAATAGTAGATTTCTTTCTTTTAACTGGGAGAAACTCCAAAATTTCTTTAACAAAGAATTTAATCATACAAAGTCAAACTTTGGCCCCTTTCTACAATAATTTTTTCAAGTGAGACAAGCTGGTCCTTAATGCAGCATTGGTTAAGATATGGTAAAAAATAAGAAAGGCTTCCATTAGCAGGAACTAAATGCAAAACATCCGATGTCTTCAGCTTCTTTACCATTTCTGTAAGCATATCTTTGAAAAATAAGAGCAAAAAATATATATATAACACAGCCAAACCTTTTAAATTTGTGTATCACACAAACAAACACACACACACACACATAAATCATGTGGCACTCCGTCGGTTATGACAACAAGGGTTCCATTTGATCCGATCAACGGAACAGCCTGCTCGTGAAATAAACGTGCAAGTGGCTGAGGACTCCACAGACACATGTACCCTTAACGTAGTTCTCAGGGAGATTCAGCATGACAAGGCTGGCCCTTTGAAATACAGGTACAACAGAGACAAAGAGTGAGAGAAAATTGTGGTGAAATGCCTGGTCTTGGAATTGAAACCCCGAGTCCACTGCCCTAACCACTGGGCCATTGTACTTCCACATATATATATATACATGTGGGGAACAACTATTTAAAAGTTTTAATCATTTTTATTTTGGTTATTTTTACAGCTGGTTTGGATCAGTAAAGTTCCTAAATCCATATTTGACATTTACCACATTATCACAAACTGAATCTATTTGATGTTTGTCTTGTTTCTTATAAACTGGTTGAATTTCAGTAGACATTGCTTCCAAAGGTTTATTGATTCTAAGCATTATGCCACGGAAGTCAAAAGCGTTGGTTTGTATCATGGTCAAATTTTGACAATTAGGATATTTTTATGTCAGTAACCACATGTTAATTTCTTTTAACGTGTGTTACTTAACTTTGGCATTGTTTTACAAAATGAACATGGTTTCCATAGTAATCTATTTTTGTATGGAATTTTATGAATTTTTCACCTCTAGTACTCTCCTATCTAATCTTGTTCTATAATGTGTGGTGTAATGTTGTACAACACCTCCATGATGCAAGTGCATGGTGAGCTTATGTGACAGTGTTATACTGATCGACCCAATGTAACAGAGTCCTTAAATTTGTACTTTTCAGTTTTACAGTCAATTACATTGGACATCTACAGTTTGTTCTCCGACTTAAATACTTGTGGTGTGTTGTTGATAAGGAGGATTTTGGTGTTGTATATTATTAAAGTTGATGGTTGTGTGTAACAAAGACATCTAAATCAAAATCCTCCTCATCAACAACACACCACAAATATTTAAGAAGCCTGAGAATAAACTGTGAATGTCCAATGTGATTTATAAATTTGACTATCAAAACTGAAAGTTGCAAACTTGAAGACTCTAACTGTTATACTGGACACACCAGTATAACACTCACCATACACTTACAAGGGGGAGCTGTGGCACAACATTGCAACACACATTATAAAACAAAATTAGATAGAAAACTTACTAGAAGTGAAAACTCACTTTATAAAATTCCATATAAAAATAGAATAAGTAATGTTTAATTGCAAAAAACAAGTCATGTGACTTGCTGATGCATGAAGCTAAATGACAAAAAAATCCTTCGGTGGAAAGTCTACAGGAATTCAATCGGTTCATAAAAAACAACACAACTACCAAATATATTAACATTCTGGAGTCACTGTTACTTCTGCTAAATATCAATATATATATAAGAATGTGAGAAAATAGAAAGCTTCTGACAATGCAGAGAGTTTTATAAAATCTTCATATTTCAGGCACAAAGGCCCATCTTCAGAAGAAACAGCATCTGGATTCTACTTGGTGTACATTTGTTTGTGATGCAATTTGGAACTGCTGCTAAAACTGGCAGATGCCTTAGTCACAATCTAGTGTATAATAACAAAACCTTTTAAAACAAACGACAGTTTAATAAAAGAAAAACTCACCTTGGAATATGGGGTAATAGCGGTTATGTTCTGTGCTATCTTCACTTATGAGCGTTTGAAATTTTTCCATTAAATATTTCCACTGAAAATACAAACAGTTGAGTTATGTAAAAGTTAAAATCATAAAAAGTGTAAAAACTGACCAAGTATTTTAGGAGTGAGAAGGTGAAGCTTGAGGGGGACATGGGATGAAGTGGTGAGAAAGGTTCTTCAGATGCTGGGCCAGACATGGCTGTCCTCTGCATCCCTTGTCAGCTGAGCATTTCTAATCTTGTGGGCCCATGGGCGCCACATGGAAGCACCTGTACAATGGTGGTTGGCATTTGGAAGGCCATCCAGCCGTAGAAAACCTGCCAAAACTGACATGGAGAATGGCCAGCTCCTGTCTTAGTATCCAATCCATGCTAGCAGAGGTAACAAATGTTAAATGATGATGAATTCAAAAATATCCACAAATGGCCCACCCTCCTTTCTTTTTCAGCTGGAGTATTCATGTAATATGATAAGCAAAGGATTAACAGACGAAATCCATCTGCTCTCACATTATTTACAACAAAATCAATAAACCAAATGTTCAAATCAATAAACTATGTTTGTTTTATCAACCTAAAACCATAGTTTTAAGGGACAGAAGGCAGAACTTGCCAAACTGCTGGCTGCAACGATTCACTACAAGAGTTAATCCATTTCAAATCACAATTCTTCATAGATGCACTGTTTATCACTGGTAGGTTTGCTTTTTGTTTTTTGTTTTTTTTTCTTAGCATAAATGTAAAAAAAATCTGCTGCCACTGAGTGAGAATGCTGCTTTATTGAAAGAACTTTTCCCATGGCAGGATTTCAACTCAGTACAACTCAGATAATAAATAACAACTCAATTCCACAGCCCTTCCAATGTTTATAATTATGGACTACGCCATCCAGGGGCCTCTATTTCAACATGTCTAATCTTACTCACTGAATGATGTTTGGGTCATGAGATGGTATATCATGTGTCAATAACATGCACTGCTCATGAGGTACCCTAACAATTTAACCTTACACCCAACAACATACCCCAACTTATATCATTCAGTTTGTTTCAATTGTTTAAGGATGAAGATTTATATTCCCCTTAATATATACATCCTCCAGGTATAGAAGCAAGGTCTAGAATCGAAGGGCCTTAGAGTTGATCTAGCAAAACCCAAAGTCTTAGTAAGTAGGAAAGCAGACAAATCACAAATCCCTGCAGGTAGATGGCCCTGCTTGATCTGTAGAAAAGGCATAGGTAGAAACTCCATAAGATGTACCCAGCGTTAACTATGGACACATGAGAGATGCAGCAATATCAGAGGAAGGTTAAAGGGGAAAATAGCTTTTGTATGTGGAAGATGCACAGGTACAATAAATGCTGAAAATGTGCAGAAAATAGACTCCATCAACTGTTAGGGGGTGTAAGCTAGAGGTAGTAGATAGCTTTCGTTATCTTGGTGACCAAGTTAGTAGCGGATGCTCCGAGAGTGTTGCTGTGAGAATAAGATTAGGCTAGGCAAAGTTCAGAGAACTCCGACTTCTGTTGGCAACAAAGGGCCTCTCTGAGAGTGAAAGGCAGACTGTAATGAAGGATTGTATGCTTGAGGAGACCCGTGAAGCCAAGTAAAATTGTAGTCATGACTGATGCTGTGTCATGAAACTGGCACATGAAGAGCACTTTCTGAGCTTTTGGCCTCAAGGAGGCAAAATGGTTAAGTTCTTTTTGAGTGTTGGGCCTCTCAGAGTGGCTGAGTTCCTTTTAAGTTTTGGGTCTCATGGAGGCAATGACCAAGACCTTTGGTGCTATGTTGTGCTTGAGAAGAAGACCCATCAAGCCGAGCAAAATTGCAGTTGTGGCAGACACTGGTGTCATGCAAATGGCACCCTTGCTGGTGGCACATAAAAACACCCATTACACTCTCGGAGTGGTGTGGTGTTAGGAAGGGCATCAAGCTGTAGAAACCATGCCAAATCAGACTGGATCCTGGTGCAGCCTTGGTCAAACCATCCAACCCATGCCTGCATGGACAACAGACATTAAATGATGACGATGATCCTCCATATCTGATGACGTTTTCCTAATCACCCATTTCTAATATTTCAAAACTTTGTTGAAATAATTTTGATAAAAAAATGTTATAAGCATCAAAATGACTTCATAATCATAACTGAAAGTGTATTTGAGTTTGTTGTTTGTGTAAACAAAACAAAAATCGCCACATGTCAAGCATACATAGAAAACCTAAGACTGGATTAGAAAAGAATCCGATGGCCGACTGGCGGCTGCAGTTGTTGGAAGTATAAAGAGAGGTCAGTGTTAAGAGAGAGACTTACCTGTTCAGGATGAGAATCAAGCATGCTGGCACAAAAATCAGGTAAGATCTGAGGATGATCAGAGAGAATCGAATCAACTGCATCGCAAACATCAATGCTGGCTTTACAAAGAAGATCCAAGGAAAGTTGCCATGGAAACGTAATGATGGCCGACTGTTGAGGAGTACCGTCGTTTGCAGTCTCACTTGATTGGATGGCAATCTCAACAGTTTGAAATAAAATCTCTTTCGCACATGGAGAACAGAGAAGAGACTGAAAAGAAATGCAAAGTAAATAATTATAACCCTGGGCCAACCAAAGCCCTGTAAGTGGATTTGCTAGATGGAAGAATGTAAGAAGCATACCAGAAAGATCCTAAGAACAACTTATAAAGTAAGGCCCCTGCATGCAATCGTAAGTGAACGACGAATGAGAATGGCAGGACACATACTAAGAGTGCGCGAGGAGAGGCTTGCCAAAACAGGCATGGGCTTAGATGCTGCTGGAAGATAAAAGAAAAAGGGGCCGGTTGAGGAAGACATGGAGTTAGTACCTACAGAGAAGACCTATGCAGACTGAACATTACGTGGGAAGAAGCATACTGGTTGGCCAGAGACAGATAATTGGTATTCAATGACAACCTGATGTGCTACTCAGAGGGACCAACAGACCAAAAGAAGATATATATATATATCGATCAAAAATCAATGGAAATTGTAGTTGTGATACCAGTGCCAGTGGCACATAAAAGCACCAACCGATTGTGGCCATTTGCCAGCCACATCTGGCCCCTGTGCCGGTGGCACGTAAAAAGCACCCACTACACTCATGGAGTGGTTGGTGTTAGGAAGGGCATCCAGCTGTAGAAACACTGCCAGATCAAGATTGGAGCCTGGTGCAGCCTCCTGGCTTCCCAGACCCCGGTTGAACCGTCCAACCCATGCTAGCATGGAAAACGGACGTTAAACGATGATGATGATGATATATATATTATTAAGTAAGAAAATGGAGAGATTTAATGGAGAAAATTTATTTATCAATTAACATTGCCTACGATTGTTTCTATTCAAACTCAATACAAATTAGAAAACATATACAACAAGAACACTCAGAGAACGCAAACCTCCACCAACATAACACCAACGTCCTCTCAATGATTAGCCAGAGATGATTTTTAAAATGAGAATATCTGAAATAAACTCGACTGCTCTCACAAACGAGAATATTAAGAATGAATCCAACCGCTCTCAAAAATTAAGTAAAAAAAAAACAGAAAAATAATCCAGAATCCTTCTCCGGTACTGAATCAATCCCAAAATCTAATTAGTTTGTGTCAGTCCCGAGGCAAAACATCTCAATGTTTCATCTGAATCCATCCAGTGGTTCTTGAGATATCTTGTCCATGGACAAACAAACACAACTGGAAACTATACCTCCGCCTTCGCTAAGGCAGAGGTAATAATAATAATAAGTAAGCATTTTGAAGATTTTGAGTGAAATATGATGAGGGTGGAAGGACATTAACGAAGTCACATGTTGATTGGTTGAGACATTCTTAATAATATAGGATATTTATAATATATTTACTGAAGAGTAAATACTCTTCAAAGTATAATGTATATTAAACCAGTGTAACTTGGATGGGACCATCCCTATAAGAGGTGCATGTCCTCAAATTGACTATATATATATATATATATATATATATATATATTTATATAAAGAAGGGTAAACAGTAAAAAAGTAAATTGTTTAGGATAGTTTTCTCTTTAAACAGAGCAGGACATTTAAAGTTAGAAACTCACATGAGTTGACATAATAAATATTTTAGAAATAGATGTTAAATACTCTTGCCAACTGATGATTGCAAAGCATGGTTTCTCATACACAGCATGAAATCAATTGACATTGGGGTGGGTATTCACTGCCGTCCTATCCCATCCTGAAGGTAGGCCTATTTTTTAAGATATTCATTGCGTTGTTGCTCGTGTGTGTATTTATCGTAGGATTGGTGGTTTTTGAAGCTTTCATCTTTGGCAAGCAGTATTTTTACCCTTCTTTTATTCACACACACACACACACACACATATATATAATTACTTAATAGACACAATACATGTCTTTATGTGCTACTAATAGCTTCATATGTTGAGAAATATCTCAAACATATTCATCAGGCACAAACAACAAATCAGATGGAGTCCTTTTTTTGTTGATCTTAGTATCATGGGACAGTACATTATATATATATATATGAAGATGTATATATATAATATATACACAGTGCAAAAGTATAATACAAAGACAAGTTAAAAAAGAACAAACAGTGTGTATTAGGTTAATACTTAGTAAATGAGTAAAAAACGAAAGGAAATGTTTTTTTTTTATATTTCAAGTATCCACTCTTCTGAATGATAGGAAAAACGTGTGTGTGTGTGTGTGTGTGTGTGTGTGTGTGTGTAGCTTTGCAATAGATGAGGATTTGAAACTATCATCACTGTCAAATAAGCAATAAAGTTTGTTTGCAGTCTTCTGTGAAAAACATGTCAGGCCATGGAGAAATATTCCCTTGGGTAGAAAGAGGAAAGAGTTGAGGACGCGAAGAGAATCCGGCCATAGAAAATCCTGTCCGACTCATGCCAGCATGGAAAAGTGGACATCAAAATAGTGATGCAGGTGATTTACTAAGACGTAATTGTTTTAATCAATCAATATTAGTTGAGTTGTTGCAATCAGGGGAAAAAAGAACCCAATTCATTCATTTTTTTTGCTTTGTTTCTGGTAAATAATTTTGCTTTCTAAGAACCTACCAAATTGATCAATTTAGCATTAAAATGGTAATTTGCTTTCTAGAATTTATAGGAAATGTTGATGTAAATCTGTTGAACAGAATAATAAAGAAACTAACTTACCTGAAGTTTTAATAAGTCTTCATTACAAAAGTAGCAAGGACAAATGAAAGGCTGAACAGGGGTCGCAGAAGGTGAACGGAAGTAATGACAGGCAGTCCTGTAAGATTTGATCCCTTGAAATGGTGGAAGAAGATCTAACCAAGGATAGCGACAAGCAAAATGACCAACCTCCTGAATCTGAGAGAAAAGAGAAACAGAAATCTTGAAATTAGATTTGTGAAAGAAATATCTCAACGTCTCATTTTAGTCCTGAAATATCTCAACGTCTCATTTTAGTCCTATCAAAGTGAACAGAGACGGAACGAAACTGCGAACCAATGTTTTGGGGTTTGTAGTTTAGTCCTACCTGAATGGAGAACAACCAGAAGTAGTTTGTGTGTTTGCTGAGGAAACTTCTTTACCAAAGATCTATTCCAACGTTGCTGAGGTTGGTCAACATCAGCCAACAATTCACTTGTTCAAATCATTCATATACACCCAAAAGGATGCATATCCCAATTAAAATTAGACATCACCAAAGCCTTTTTGGATATATAACGAAGCACATAATCTATTGTTTTATATAGTTTTATTGGAACATATTGTAATTAAGAATAAAGTCTATAGTTTGGGGTCGTCTATTTTAAAACCACTTTCTCTTCTATCTGCTTCATTATTAAACAGGAGATGAAAGTGACCCCTGCAAGTGAAAGACTGTAACATTCGACATTATCTTAAAGCTCAATCACATAATTAATCAACAATTATATTTTGTAGCAATCATAAATAAAAACGAGCTACGAAGACTATTCTTGTTTCAAGACTTAGCTAACGAAGACTAAGTAATCAGGAATCAGACAGTTGCCATTTTAAACTTTCTTCGGCTGCTCTGTTGAAGTGAAAGATCTTAAAAGAAAAACATTCTGTTATTTATAAAATCTCACAAAAGTTTGATTTTGCAGCACAGTTGACAAAAAAAACAAATTGTATATAATTTAATTTCTTTTAATTGTGATTCATTTTTTATAATTGTCAAACTCAAAATCTTAACTTTGTGAAATTAGAAAAAACAAATTCTCCTTTAAAAGCAATATCTCTGTTTACATATATCTGTATAAGATTTTATTGTTTACATACCAAAGGTTGGCTGGAGGGACTTCCAGTTATGGACTGTTTTATTGGTGGCCTCCACTGAAGAAGCCTCTGCAGATAAATATTTACAAGTTGGTACTAAAATAAAAATTAAAAGAATTATATTAAATATTTTCTTTTCACTCACGATAAAAAGAAAAAAAAAAAGGGTTAAATATTTTGTTATGACCCAGAATATCTCAATTATATTTGGTCGTCAACCAAAATACTGTTTAGATAATTTCACCATTATAAACAAGATATCTGCTTTAAAATTTCAGCCGAAGAGGCCACACAAATCCAGTACCCAGCCCTTGTTGGGGATTAGATGTGAGCCTAATTAACTTTATTCTATGGGTGGAAAATTTTATTAGTTTAAATTAATTTTTATAAGCACAATGATAAGCTGTCCGGCCCTTAAATTCAAATCAACCGATTCCATCTCTTACAGGGCTTTCGCAACAAGCAAAACAAAAAAAAAGAAATAAAGCAGCAACATTGAAGAAATTCTTTAGTAATTCTCAGGTTGTGGCATTGAATTAGGTTTGTAGCAGAATTACCAAAATCACGTCCCCCCTCCCCCTCTCCACAAACCATTGTTTTTGCTCTTTTTTTTTACATTTTTTTTTTCATGCTGACCCAACTTAGATGGCGCTAGTTATATCAACACCAACAGAGAAAGAGAAACACAAGTTAGAGGAAGGGTTTTATAAAAGTGGTTTTGTGAAAAACCTGCCATTCCATCTCTTAAAACATTTTAATTCAAGAACATTCTAGTTTCTTCCATTGGGAAAAGTCCATGGTTCTCTTATTTGTGGTGGATGGAAGAGGACGAAGAAAGGAAAGTCTGGACTTACTGAGATTTCTGGGAAAATATCCATTCTCTTCTTATCTGGAAAAAATAACAACAACAATATTAACGGTTTCCAATTTTGGCACAAGGCCAGCAATTTTGGGGGATTCGTAAGTTGATTACATCGACCCCAGTGTTGCTGAGCATCTCAAGGATTCTGCCAGATTGCTGCCTTAATCATTTTTAGCACAAGGGCAGGGGCCACTCAATTACATTGAATCCCCTACTTAACTACTACTTTTATTGACCCCCCAAAATAATAATAATAATAAATAAAATGAGGAGGAGAAAGAAAAGGAAGAAGAATTCATTTTTTTTTTCAAAGAGATATAAATGCTTAGAGTTATAAAATTGGTAAACAGATCCAACGGAAGCAACGGAGTGGCTGAGGGTCGAAGAGTTCCGTGCATTGAAGTCACTCTCTTACTTCTGCTAAATTCTTTCATTCTTTTACTTGTTTCAGTCATTTGACTGCGGCCATGCTGGAGTACCACCTTTAGTTGAGCAAATCGACCCCAGGACTTATTCTTTGTAAGTTTAGTACTTATTCTATCGGTCTATTTTGCCGAACTGCTAAGTTACGGGTACGTAAACACACCAGCATCGGTTGTCAAGCGATGTTGGGGGGACAAACATAGACACACAAACATACACACACACACATATATACATATATATACATACACACGACGGGCTTCTTTCAGTTTCTGTCTACCAAACCCACTCATAAGGCTTTGGTCGGCCCGAGGCTATAGTAGAAGACACTTGCCCAAGGTGCCATGCAGTGGGACTGAACCCGGAACCATGTGGTTGGTAAGCAAGCTACTTACCACACAGCCACTCCTATGCCTATAATATTAATAAAAACATACATATGCTCATATTTTGAGTTCTATTTTTCCTGTTTGCATCACCAAATGATGATGATGATGATGATGATATATATATATAGATGAGTTTTTTTTTTACTAATGGCATTAACACTGTGAGGGAAACCAAACAATCCCATTTCCTGAAATCTCAAATCTTGTGACTACTTAAGAAATAAATTTGTTTTTATTTTCCTCTCATGCAATTCTTTTTTTTTCCTTTTTTTGATCTGTTTTGTCTGTTTCGTAAAGAAATCTGTAATTTGATAATGTGCAACATCTTAGGGTTGTCCTTAGAAATATTGGTGAAGTGAAATGACTTTATTTGCTAGAAGCTCTATTCCTCTGCTCTGTGGTCCAACAACTTGGCCTCTGTGTGTGTGTGACCTGCACAAATGTTGCGGCAAAGCAGTAGAAACTGAATTCGGCCTGCATCTTTTAGTGCTTTAGTGCAGGTCGATTCCCCTGCCATGCCACTCTGAATATAGCATAACCAGAAGAGACCCTGACATGGCTGGCTTCCTGTCTCAACACGAGCCAGCAGGTCTTGATGATGGAGATGGGAAGTACCCTGATGAGATGATAACCCTCTTCCCATTTGAGGAAAGCAGATCTCTAGTCTGGGATCTGCAGCAACACATTACCCAGCTCCAACCTTGAAGCATTGGCTGCAAACCCTGGGGTCCAATTGCCCCCCCAAAAAAATTGGACAACTCTCACTCTCTTATATATATATTTATTCCAAGAAAGTTAGAGGTTGTGAATCCAACCAACTAAGGGATAATATCTATCCAATACACTGCTGGTAGAATACCCAGTTATTAATGCACAAGTGTTTTTTATTGCATTGAAATTACATTACCAAGTGTATGTAAAGCATAATATGCTCTGTGTGTGTGTGTGTGTATGTATATATATATATATAAATGGATTTTCAGTTTCTGTCTACCAAATCCAGTCACATGGTTTTGGTCAACTCGGGGTTATAATCGAAGACACTTGTCCAAGGTGCCATGCAGTGGGACGGAACTCAAAATCATGTGGCTGACACACATACACACACACAAGACATTGGACAAAACAGTTTTGGGGATGGTCACAGTTAGACTGTCTCATTATTATAAGTCTACTCAACCATAACAGGAGTTAAACAACAACAACAATTACAGAACAGAAAATTCGATGAAAGAAAACAATGGGAAAATGGTGAAAAGAACCATTGCAGCCAAATCTAGAAAGGCAGAGCCCCAGGACTTCGATAAAACACCAAAAAAGGGGACAATTATGGTAAGTGGTGCACTCAACACAACCCCTAAGCCTCAAAACAACATCCCTGCTCACTAAAGTAGCACTTAATAGCCATGCTGCTACCACTACTATTGCTAATAATGCTTGCTACTAAAGGCATAATGCCTGAAGTCTTGGCAGGGAAGGGGAACAGGCAACCCCACCCAATGTTTCACTGGTAAAACTTAAATAAAATTTAGATGTTTTGATCAAAGATTGGTCGAGGGGCCATGGCTAGCTTAATGGCACAGCTTGATAGGATTATCTAAATCCTTTTTAAGTCAAGTTTCGTGGTATCATGGTCCATTCAAGTTCTTGCTGAGTGAGTTGTATCCTGGTATGGGTGACTTATTTGGCATTCCCTGAAGAAATTTGTCCAGATTCCATTTAAAAAGTGAAGGAATCCTTTTTCTCTTTGATCTGTTTCGGGACAATGTTAAATAGGGCAGGGCCTGTTGAGGAAAAGAAATTGTGCTGCAGTGTACCTATATGTTGTGATCTTGATTTGGGCAGGGCACTTAATTTATTGAACACAAAAGGAAGAAAGGCAAAGTCGACCTTGGCAGAATTTGAACTCAGAATGTAAAGACAGATAAAATGCTACTAAACATTTTGCCCAGAATGTTAACAAATTTGCCAGCTCACCACCCTAATAATAATAATAATAATAATAATAATAATAAGAGCACTCAGAGAGTGCAAACCTCCACCAAGGCAACATCAACAACCTCTCAACGATTAGCCAGAGATGATTTTTAAAATGAGAATACTAAAAATGAACCCGATTGCTCCTGAAAATTAAATAATCCAGAATCTTTGTCCGGTACCAGATCAATTCCCAAATCTAATCAATTCGTGCCAGTCATGAGGCCAAACATCCTGAAAGTTTCATCTGAATCAATCCATCGGTTCTTGAGATATCTTGTCCACGGACAAACAAACAAAGACAACTGAAAACAATACCTCTGCCTTCGCTAAGGCAGAGGTAATAAGAGTAGTAGTAGTAGTAGTAGTAAATATTGTGGATGAGGAAGTAGAAAAGATCTGTAAATAAGCTGATTTAAAAGTTGAGACGTCAGGGATGAGGAGCTGCCCAGCAGCAAAGATAAAAAGTGCACCAGTTTTATCATCGTTGGAGAATGAGGTTCAATTCTCCAGTAAACCATCATACCACCTGAAATGGTTGGACATGGGAATGCTGCGAAATGGCTTCCCTCTTTGGAACAACTCATTCTTAGGAAGGAACTTTCTGCCAATGAAGGAAATTAACAACAACAAAAACCAGTATACTACACTTATAGTGTATAGTAGTAGCAGCAGTGGTGGTGGTCGTGGTAGTGGTGGTGATGTAACTCAGAGCAAAAGTAAAATTACTGACAGCGAATACAGTTCTTCTCTTCCCAAAGTGTATCTTCTTACAGGTATAAACCAACTATTTCAGCAAGTAGCAACTGATAGGAAGAATGTCAAGGTAATTAATACTAATTAAGTACAAAGGCAGACATATTTTCACCTGTTATTTTCAATATCTAGGTGCTAATTATCTAAGAACAAAAGTTATGCTCAGGCAGTTATCTTAGACGATGAAAAAGAGGTTAATGTGTCTTACAAGTAGTAAATAATTGAAGGTGCGGCAGAAAAACCTCCCTTGTTTTAGACGGTCGTTAATGTAATTCTAATGAAGTTAGGGAAAGCGGAATGGTGTTTTCGAGAAGCTAATGTTTTACCGTTTCTTTCTGTTGCCATCATGGCTTGAACCAGTGTACACTGTGTGTTTAGTGCTGAAATGTTTATAAAGAATAGAGAATCAGAGAGGGTTTTATGCCAAAGCTTGTATTTACCAGTCTTGCTAAATGGTGACACCATTCCTTAATCAACGTTTTCTAAGCCAATCATGTCTGACATATTTAAATGGGTTACGATATTTGTCAATCTAAGAAAATATTCTTTTAAATAAACATGTGAACAGCCCAACCTCATGGGTTCAGGTTCAGCCTCACCATGAAGCCCTTCGGGAAGATCTCTTCTACTATAGCTCCAGGTTGGCCACAGCTTTATGAGTGAATTTAGTAGGTGGAAAATGAAAGAACCTGTCTGTCTGTCTGTCTGTCTACCTATACCAACATAAAAAAGCACCTCCATCTCTTCAATTCATAAACAATACAGATGTGTGTATGTGTGTGTCTGTGTGTCTGTGTGTAACATTGTCTTGAGATTAAGTGCTGGTTGTAAACAAGTGTCCCCATTATTTGCAAGATTCCAAGAAACAGGTCTGGTCATTTGTATTTGTGATCAAAGAACCTGAAGAAACAGGTAAGGCTTGGTGACAGCAAGAGCATCCAGTCACAGAAAACCTGCCTCCACAAATGTCATCTGATCCATGCAGGCATGGGAAAGTGGACATCAAATCAATAATGATGATGTGTTCCTATTTTTGTGAATGACCATCTCTTTACCTCTGACCACCCACCCATCCCACCCCAATCATACAAAATAATCATAAAAACTTGGTGATTGTGGGTTTTCTTTTCAGCAAATTAAAGATCAAATTTTATGCTTACCTTTAAGTAACATTTCCAGAAACATTTTTATGTGTGTGTTTTGGTGTATTTCATAATCGCCCTGAAAAAAACAGAGAAAACAAAGAGGGGGAAAAAGTTTTAAGAAAAATCAAACTTAATTCAGCAGCTTTTTACAATAAAGGAAGAGCAAGTTGTAATTTGGTTGAGGCTTAAGACCGTTTACCTCAGTTGAAGTGATTAGGTGTCATAAGGTGTTAGGTGATGTTAGTAAGTGTCACTAGGTGCCAGGTGGGTTTGGCAAATACCTGACAGGATTCATTAGATCAACAATTTAACAAACACTATTGTCAAGTCTGACCCCCAGGCAATCATGTTTAGAGAGTTCCCCATTTTAAATCTTTTCCACTGAAGAAGGTAAAAGATGCATTGAGGTGTCAGACTAAAATCGAATGCCTGTCAGAGAATCTGGCGATACTGAATTTAGCTGTGAGGGTTGGAGGCTGGGTGAGGATATTCAAGGGATACAAAGTGCGGCAGAAACACCCCCTCCATTTTACACAGACATTGATGCAACTCTATTGAAGTTAGGCAGATGTTAATGGTGTCTTCGTGTAGCTGACATTTTACTGACTTTTTCTTGGTTGCTTTCATAGTTTGAACCCCTGTGGTGTTGTTGATGAAATGTATATCAAGAATGTTGAATCTGAGAGGGTTTGTTGCACCCTGTATAACAGACAAACTGAAATAGTGAATACAGATGATCTGTCTTGGTTCGAGAGAAGCGAAGAATGCTTGGTCTCTGCTGGGACACAACATTTGACTTGGAGAAATAATGTTGAGGACAAGAAATAAGAAGAACAACATTGGTTGGTGTGAAGCACCGTTAACCATAGTGATGGGAATGCACGAGGTGATGAGGTGAAATGGGTGGGAAGTGACAAGTTTCAAAAATACCAAAGCAAGTCAGTGATAACAGGTACCTGCAGCAGGTGTATACCAAGGAAGACTTGATTAAAATTAAATAACATTTGGGAAAATAAGATTTTAAAGACGAAATGTCAAACAATCAAAACAAATGAAAAGTTGTTGCCTCAAAGGATCCGACCAAATCACGGAAAGAAAGAAATATTGAGGATGGATCTAAGAATTATCGTAATTATAATCATCGTTATATAACAATGCTGAACATATAAACTATACATACAGCTACAATTACAAGGAAACAATGTATATATACTCACTTGAAGAAGTTGTAAGCAAGCAGTGTATGGTAAGTTACCTTGGTCATGGAAACAGACCAAAATCTCTAACAAAATGTCTGCACAACTCTTTCTCAGCAGCTACAAAAGAAACCAAAAATCTAAGTGAAACACCAAGAATGCTGCCACATTTAAAATATTGTCTTTTGTTTGGGTCCTGCAACAGGCATAGAGATATATTCTGCATCAAATCTATTACACTACTTGTCTAAGTCTACCAAGGAGAAAACAAATTAAAAGACTGTGGCCTGGTAGAAGCAGTCAAGCAATAAACAATATTTATTTTGTTTTTATTGTTGAAATCTCACCAATATCAGAAGAAAAAGCTAAATACTGATGAGACGAAGTCTAACCCTCGTCACTCTCATAGCTTGTGCCTTGAAAGGACCTTCCTGATCTAAAATACTTTAATTAATGAAATATGTGTCAGCAATTGGCATAATTAAGGACTGTTATGAGTGATGATGTAAGGACACACAGACACACACACACCTGCCTATGTCATCATCATCATCATGATCATCGTTTAGCGTCTGCTTTCCATGCTAGCATGGGTTGGACGGTTCAACAGGGGTCTGGGAAGCCAGAAGGCTGCATCAGGCCCAGTTTGATCTGGCAATGTTTCTACGGCTGGATGCCCTTCCTAACGCCAACCACTCCATGAGTGTAGTGGGTGCTTTTTACATGCCACCGGCACAGGTGCCAGACGAGTCTGGCAAACGGCCACGATCGGATGGTGCTTTTTATGTGCCACCTATGTATACGTGCATTTAGCTTTGAGCTAAAATCAATGACATTTCTTAAGATTCCCCATCAACAAATCATAATCTAGTTCTGTATTTTTCAAGTGGAATCAACAAAGAATCCCTTTTCTTGAAAAACAGTTAAGGGTCGGCAAGAGGAAGGGCATCTGGCTTGAAATGAATACCTCAAAAGTATATATTTGTTTGTCCAATCCATGCTGGCAAAACAGATGTCAAATAAAACAACTTCTTTGCTCACCATCATGCCTTTGAAACTGTGTGGAATAAGCAACTCCTAACTTGAAAAACAGTTAAGGGTTAGCATCAAGAAAGGCATCCTGGTGTAAACCAACACCTCAGTAATGTATTCATCTAACCCATGCAGACATGGAAACACAGAAGTGGATGTAAAAACAAAAGGATGATTTTTGGTGGACATTGTAGAATATTTCTTCAAATGTTAATTCAAAAAACCCATTAAATTTAAATTAAAGTTGTTATTTCTTTACTCAGTCTTTGGAATCTTATGCCAAATCACACAGTTTCTCACAAGGAAAGAGTCATACTTATAAAACCTATAAATACACACATTGGTCCAAGCCAGGCATGCATGGAAGAAAGGACGTTAAACGATTAGGATGGTTGTTTTTCTTTCACTTCTTTTTCCAAAACAGATTGATGTTGTTGAAATACTTTGGTGAACATAGACAAAACATCAACTGCTTTGGAAAAAGAAAAAGTGAAATATAGATAAACATCAACCGGTGAATGGTTTTATATATTTTATTAAATATGATTCTTCTGAAATATGACACTCAGTTTCAGATTAAGATTCTTGCCAGATGGCTTAACATTCACTTATTCCCCGGGTCAAGTGAAATCTGAATTTACATTCAGGTATTAGGAAAGCCTGCTACAGCCAACCAAGCATCTATTTTGGTATAATTCATCCTTATCCATGCCCCCAGATTCACCCTTATCCATGCCCCCAGATTCACCCTTATCCATGCCCCCAGATTCACCCTTATCCATGCCCCCAGATTCACCCTTATCCATGCCCCCAGATTCACCCTTATCCATGCCCCCAGATTCACCCTTATCCATGCCCCCAGATTCACCCTTATCCATGCTCCCAGATTCACCCTTATCCATGCCCCCAGATTCACCCTTATCCATGCCCCCAGATTCACCCTTCTCCATGCCCCCAGATTCACCCTTATCCATGCCCCCAGATTCACCCTTATCCATGCCCCCAGATTCACCCTTCTCCATGCCCCCAGATTCACCCTTATCCATGCCCCAGATTCACCCTTATCCATGCCCCCAGATTCACCCTTATCCATGCCTCCAGATTCACCCTTCTCCATGCCTCCAGATTCACCCTTATCCATGCCTCCAGATTCACCCTTATCCATGCCTCCAGATTCACCCTTATCCATGCCCCCAGATTCACCCTTATCCATGCCCCCAGATTCACCCTTCTCCATGCCCCCAGATTCACCCTTCTCCATGCCCCCAGATTCACCCTTCTCCATGCCTCCAGATTCACCCATATCCATGCCTCCAGATTCACCCTTATCCATGCCCCCAGATTCACCCTTATCCATGCCCCCAGATTCACCCTTATCCATGCCCCCAGATTCACCCTTCTCCATGCCCCCAGATTCACCCTTATCCATGCCCCCAGATTCACCCTTATCCATGCCTCCAGATTCACCCTTATCCATGCCCCAGATTCACCCTTATCCATGCCTCCAGATTCACCTTATCCATGCCCCAGATTCACCCTTCTCCATGCCCCCAGATTCACCCTTCTCCATGCCCCCAGATTCACCCTTATCCATGCCCCCAGATTCACCCCTCTCCATGCCCCCAGATTCACCCTTATCCATGCCTCCAGATTCACCCTTATCCATGCCTCCAGATTCACCCTTATCCATGCCCCCAGATTCACCCTTCTCCATGCCCCCAGATTCACCCTTATCCATGCCCCCAGATTCACCCTTCTCCATGCCCCCAGATTCACCCTTATCCATGCCTCCAGATTCACCCTTATCCATGCCCCCAGATTCACCCTTCTCCATGCCCCCAGATTCACCCTTATCCATGCCTCCAGATTCACCCTTATCCATGCCTCCAGATTCACCCTTATCCATGCCCCCAGATTCACCCTTCTCCATGCCCCCAGATTCACCCTTCTCCATGCCCCCAGATTCACCCTTATCCATGCCCCCAGATTCACCTTCTCCATGCCCCCAGATTCACCCTTATCCATGCCTCCAGATTCACCCTATCCATGCCTCCAGATTCACCCTTATCCATGCCCCAGATTCACCCTTCTCCATGCCCCCAGATTCACCCTTATCCATGCCCCCAGATTCACCCTTATCCATGCTCCCAGATTCACCCTTATCCATGCCCCCAGATTCACCCTTATCCATGCCCCAGATTCACCCTTCTCCATGCCCCCAGATTCACCCTTATCCATGCCCCCAGATTCACCCTTATCCATGCCCCCAGATTCACCCCTCTCCATGCCCCCAGATTCACCCTTATCCATGCCCCAGATTCACCCTTATCCATGCCCCCAGATTCACCCTTATCCTTGCCCCCAGATTCACCCTTATCCATGCCCCCAGGTTTGTTCACCATTCACTTCAATGCATTCATATCCACCCTCATCTCAAATCATCTTTTATTCTCCTTTCACAAACTCACAACCTAACTACCCACCCAGCCATCCTTCATTCTCTGTTCCCTTTCTCTCTTTATCTACCTTCTTGTACCTTGAGAAATCTTCAGGCAGGTCTTACCAGGCCTGACAGGTCAAAGGGTAGGAGACAGACAAAACCTTAACCATCAGAGGAGTAAACCTCAATGACAATAAATCGAAGCGTCGGCAGCAGGGCATGGATTTAGTTATCTGCAGGGGACCAAACAGACCAGATTCCTGGCTTTGAACTAGCAGGATGTCATGCAGAGGATCTTGAATACAAGACAATGGATGGGACCCTAATATTCCTAGTTAGAAGGAAACATGAAGACTACATAGAGCAGTGCCCTGTGACTCCTATGGTATGCGCAACCGAAACCCCATAGAGAATGTACTATGACTCCTTGACTTCACAGTCCTTTTTCCCTTTCTGGCTGGGTAGCCATGTATCTCCTCTACAGCAAGACACTCGTACTAGTCCCTCTTTCATACTTCAACTTCTCAACACCAGACACAAAGCCATCACCCTCAATACGGCATCCTCATTCTGTGAAGGGGCCTCGTCTTGCAAACAACTTGGTGACCTCACAAGTGCTGGTGCCAACAAAAGAGAAATAATCACCAAATACGTTTTGTAAGTGGTTGACATTAGGAAGGGCATCCAGCTATGGAAACCCTGCCAAAGTAGAAACTGAAGCTCCATGGACCCAACTGGCTCAGTGGGTCCCATCAAACCATCCAAACCATCACAGCATGGAACACAAATGATGATGATGACGATGGATTAACCCTTAAAGCATTATAGATCAGGTGATTGATTGATAATGTCTATTAGAAGCTTTGAAGGAGTTTGCTGCAGCTGGGGCAGAAACAAATACAAGAAAAACAAAAGTAAACAGAATTGGAACACTTCATAAAAAAATGTTTTAAAGGAAGAAGAAGAAGGAGGAGGAAGAAGAAGAGGATGAGTTTACCTGAGCAAATGGAGTTAGTTTATCCATATTTTCATGAATTAGTCGTGAATGTTCAACACAAATCTGTACAAGGTCTGTCTGTAATTAAGATAATTAGGACACATAAATGAAGGTTTATACTTTTATATATCTTTTATCTTTTACTTGATGGTGGCCATGCTGGGGCACCACCTTGAGGGTTTTTTTAAAATCAAATCGACCCCCCCCCCAGCACTTCCTTATTTAAAGCCTCATACTTATTCTATCATTCTCTTTTGTGAAACTACTAAGTCACAGGGATGTAAACACACCAACACCACTTGTCAAATGGTGGGGAGGGGCAAACAGAGATACACACACAATGGGCTTCTTTCAGTTTCCGTCTACCAATTCCACTGACAGGCTATGATAGAAAACATTTGCCCAAGATGCCATGCAGTGAGACTGAACCCAGAACCCACTGGTTAGGAAGCAAACCTCTTACCACAGAGCTACTCTTGTGCCCCTCTCTCTCTCATATATACTCTTTTACTCGTTTCAGTTATTTGACTGCAGCCATACTGGAGCACCGCCTTTAGTCGAGCAAATCGACCCCGGGGACTTATTCTTTGTAAGCCCAGTACTTATTCTATCGGTCTCTTTTTGCCGAACCGCTAAGTGACGGGGATGTAAGCACACCAGCATCGGTTGTCAAGCAATGCTAGGGGGACAAACACACACACACATATATATACATATATACGACAGGCTTCTTTCAGTTTCCGTCTACCAAATCCACTCACAAGGCATTGGTCGGCTCGGGGCTATAGCCGACCAATGTGGTTGGTTAGCAAGCTACTTACTATACAGCCACTCCTGCGCCTATGTATGTATGTATGTATGTATATAATAATAATAATAATAATAATAATTGTGTACAGTGCTCAGGTGCACTACAACTCATCTAAAGTGTATATATAATCATGTGTAGTTTCGGCGGATTTCGGAAAGCATGAGGGCCTTAAAGGATGCAGTGTCATGGCAGTCAACAACTGATGCAGGCAGTTTATTCCATGCTTCAGCAACTCTGAGCGTGAAAAAATGTTTCCGAAAGTCATGGGAGCTGTGTTGTTTTCTGACTTTGTAGGCATGTCCACGTGTGTTAGACACATGGAGATCAAAAAGGTGTTCAGTGTTGTTGTTGGTGAGGTGGTTGATAACCTTGTGGGTGTTTACCGTACGTACGTATGTATGTATGTATGTATGTAAAATGCAGTAAACCTAAAATGTAGTTTCTGGCTGAATGTGTTTTTGCTAATAAGAGTTGACGCAGGGCAACTGAAACAAGGACCAGTCTACAAGTGAAATGTTTGACGGTCCATCTCTGGTCATCTCAAGACAAAGGCATTCTTAATTCTTAAAGGAAATCCCCATCAATAGAAACACATTGTTGCCGGATAAGATTTTGTGAGATATTATTGAAAGCCTTCTGAGGAACTCCCAGGGTCCAATCAATCATGGGACCCACACCATACACAGATATGTCTTATTTTGTCCCTCAATACGTCACAGTTCAGAACAAAAGATTGGATTAGAATTCACAGACTGTGGCCAGCCTGGTGCAGCCATCTGGTTCGCCAGTCCTCAGTCCAACCATCCAATCCATGCTAGCATGGAAAGCGGACGTTAAACGATGATGATAATGATGATGACATTAACTCACACCTTTTCAGAGTTTATAAAAATAGATACAAATATATCAGGTGGAAGTGGTGGGGCAGGTATTGGGATTGTGTTTAATTATAAGAATTAGTTATTCGTAGATAAATGATTGGGGACTTACTTTTGGTATATTCGAGAGTTCCAGCTCAGCAGCGTCTAAGTCACAGAGGTCTAAGTACAAAACAACACAGGCTAAATTGTTCAGGTAGCTGAAAGACAATAACAATAATAATAATAATAATAACAATAACAATAATAATGATGATGATGATTTCTTTCATTGTCCACAAGGGCCCAAGACATTGAGGACAATATCAAAGGACAAGTCACAACACGCAAAAAACACAAATGAAGGTTACATCGATCAAAGGGAGACACTACCACATCAAAGGATATAACAAAGCACATATACATAGAAATAAATAATTAATAAATAAATAACTAGAATCCTCAATAGCAGGGCAGTCCACTTAGGGTAATCCAGGGTAAACCCCACACAAAAGTCCTGGATTACTCTGTCATCCCCAAGGAATGGGGAAGTACCGTCTTCTGGTTTCCTTCTTCCTATTTAGAAAAACATTCTCAGAGTCAGTCCATTTGGTTTCACCAGTCTTGCTACTCTCAGCAGGAGGCAGCACCTCCCTCTTTACCATCACCCCACTCTTCAAATGAGGGCTTGGCCAGACAGGAAAGTGCCTGTCTTCAAAGCTTGCAGACATGTCCACCACACAGCCTCTTTCGCTTCAGCCACTCAGCAGAGAAAGACCTGCCTGGTTTCTCTGCTGAAGGAAGCGGATGCATTGATCTTCATTCTGCTAAAGGCAACTGAATCTGTCTGACATGAGACAGCAGCTGCTCCAGACAAGACCACCCCTCTCTAATAATGCACAGACACAGAAGGACTGCATGCAGGATGGTTTCATCTCCCTCCATGGGTAGGTTCAGCTGTTGGCGCTTCTATGCCTAAAGAGTTTACTTGTCTCAAACAGGCAGTTCACAGCCCCTTAAGGCGCTGCCATGGAGTAAAGGAAGTCCTTACTATTATAACAAGTAAGTCCCACCGTATAACTAACAAGTGTTTCTTTGTTAACATACTGAGCTGAACTTCTCTTTCTGAGAAGCAAGGAAAGGACAAGAAAACCATTTTCTTGTTCCTTAAAACTCCTCTAAGATATTTCATCTTCTTTGACTTACAGGTGATCTTTTATTCTCCATCTACAGACCCCCACCCACCCCACCAATCAATTTTTTACCTGAGCCATTTCTCATCAACGACATGGCAACAGAAGAATTAACAGTGCCAAGAATATTATAATTTACCTGAAAATAATCTAAACTCAACACATTTTCTTTTTTTTACTTTTAGTAGAAATTTCATTTACCGTTATTTCATTATTATTGTTATTATTATTAATATCTACTTGTGAAGACCCGTTGAGGCAAGTGAGGATCAGAATGGAAAGTGATCAATGGAAATTGTAGATGTGTTACCAGTGCCGGTGGCATGTAAGAGAACCTTCCGTTTCGCGACCGTTGCCAGCACCGCCCCGTTTCGTGTCTGTTGCCAGCCCTGCCTGGCCCTTGTGCCGGTGGCACATAAAAAGCACCATCCGTTCGTGGCCGTTTGCCAGCTCTGTCTGGCACCTGTGCGGGTGGCACGTAAAAAGCACCCACTACACTCACGGAGTGGTTGGCGTTAGGAAGGGCATCCAGCCGTAGAAACACTGCCAGATTTGACTGGGCCTGATGAAGCCTTCTGGCTTCACAGACCCCAGTAGAACCGTCCAACCCATGCTAGCATGGAAAACGGACGCTAAACGACGATGATGATGATGATGATCGTTATTGTTGTTATCAATTGCATCCTTTCATGCCAGTAGTCACACTCTTCATCAATGGATGAGGCAAAAGATCTCCAATGCTAAACTGGCAGACAAAATGTTTAACAGCATTTCTCCACTGTCTTTGCATTCTGAGTTCAAATTCTACCCAGACCAATTTTGCCTTTCATTTTTCTAGGGGTCAATAAAAATAAGTACCAGTTGTGTACTGGGGTTGATTTTATCAACTTAGCCCTTCCCCCAAAATTTGAAACCATTACTATAATTATTATTATTTCTAGAAACCTATTTCCCTTTCGTTTATTGATTCCAACTTACCTTAGTTTGGATTTCTTTCCAAATTTCAAATCCCGCTTTTTAATGTCACCCATCAAGGCAAGAGTTTTTTCTGAAATAAAAGTCAGTGAAATCAGAACGGAATGTAAGCAGAAGGGTGTTGGACGGAGGGTGGGGGGGGAGAGTTTCAAACAACAAAAAAGATACATTACACTGTATGGATGGTGGGAATGCTCAGCCCCTAAAGAGAGGGATTGCTCAGTGCCTAAAACATTGAGCAATGAATATAAGTAGCAATCGTGATACCCACCATGAAGAAATGATCAAGCTCAGTAACAATCTATTAAGTAACAACAACCCCAAAAACATACTCTCCACTCCAATTATGAAATAAGAGAGGATGAAACCAATAAACTGTCAACAGTCCGTCTACCCTATGTGAAAGGCCTCTCCGAAAAGATACAAAAGATATGTGGCCCATATGACATCAGGACAGTATTCAAGAGCAGTACAATGCTTTGTAAATATCTCCTTTGAGTAAAACCACCAATCAAAGAGAATATGACCAAAGACTGACCAAAGACTGTGTATACTCCATCCCATGCAGCTGTGGTAGGATATACAAAAGCGAAACATGCTTCCCCCTCAAAATAAGGGTAGAGGAACATCGCAAAGCTGTGACATGAGGAGATATTGATAAATCAGGTATAGCTGATCATGTATGGGAAAATGGAGACCACCTACCCCCTGTGGGATGAAGTTAAAATAATAGACAGAGAACACCACTGGAAAATATGAAAACTAAAAGAGGCAGCACTTATATTAGGACACAACAACCTCCTAAGCAGACTGAGTGCAGATATGAACAGCATATGGGAACCGGTCTTAAGGAAGGATTGGAAAATATTAGATTTATAAGCCCTAAAATTCACTCCATATTTCATCTTCAGTAATTTCTAAGAAAGCCAGAATCCTGAAGAGATCAGTAAAGCAAACAAACTAGTTAAAACTAGGGGGGAGGGGGCATACATAAAAGATGAACCCCAACAACATCTATTGACACTTTTGTAATCATATTTCTGTTTTAATCTGCTGCTTTTTTTTTTTTAATTTTGAAAATAATGACAACATTAATTAATTTAAAATTCTGATGGAAGTTCTAATTTAGATCACTTTAAAACGGAAAATTTGTATCATGGGACCAGGGGCGGTGGTGGTGTGAGGGTGGTGGGGTGCTATCAAAAGGGTTAAATTATTTAAATAAACATAACAATAATATATCTAACCTTCAGTTTCTCTTTTAAGTTTCAAATTTGTTCATAGTTTGAGAAGATGTGTTGCCCTTTTGTGCACTTTTTAAGACAAAGGGATTGTTTATGCAAAGTAAGAACAAAATGAATGACAACAGGGGGCAGGATGTGTGGGGGGAGTGTTTACATACCAGGAGAGTAATTTTTCAATCTGGATAATAAGATGATACTGGAAACATCCTGAGCTGAACATTTGTAGAACACGGACAATATCAGATTGCTTTCGTCCTGGAAAATATAAAATATATATCATCATCATCATCATCATTATTATTATTATTATTATTATTATTGTTATTATTATTGTTATTATTATTATTATTATTATTATTATTATTATTGAGTGAGAGAGCAGTGCATGCCATCAAAGTGACACTGGGGTAAAATATACGAAACCCAGTATACTCATCATGACTACCCGTCTGATAAGGGCACACCAGGCACATGCAACACAACCATATGTGCACGACATGGTGATCTCATATCAAGATAAACAGCACATGACCTTGCAGGTGGGGCCCAGTTAGAATTTTCTTCAGGTTGAGTGGCCCATCCCACACAAAAGGTCCCTGAATAAGGGTTGTTTAAAGATATTGAAAGAACCACCCATGTTTCCAGAGGTGAATTATTCAAACCCCAAAGAATCCCTCTCATCACACGGCTATGATGCTCCCCCACTACTTCTGCTCGTGATCAGAGATGCACATATCGTCAGCCACTAAGGGACATTATTATTAAGGGGACAAGCTGACAGAATTGTTAGCCTGCTGGACAGAATGAAGCATTTTGCTCATCTTTATGTTCTGAATTCAAATCCTGCTGCCACAGTCATCTTTGCCTTTCATCCTTTCACGGCTAAATAGAATAAGAACCATTTGAGTAGCCCCTCCCCTCAAACTTTCAGGCCTATAGTAGAAAGGAATTTTGTTGTTGAGGCAGAGTCGGTAGCATGGCATGGATTAGTCTCATCCTTCCCAGAAACCAATTCCTTTATACAGCCTTGTTGAGATCTAAATATATTCTATGGCAAGAAGACCAAAATGATAATTCTTTCTAAGTTTTGGCACAAGGCCAGTAATTCTGAGGAGGAGGAGGAGGAGGAAGTCGGTTACATCGAACCTGGTACATGAGTGGTAGTGATTTTCACTGACCTCAGAAGGATGAAAAGCAGAGTGGAACTTGGTGGAGTTTGAACTCAGAACATGAAGCTGGAAGAAGTGCCACAAAGCATTTTGTCCAGAGCAGTGACCGTTCTGCCATCTCACTGCCCTGACAATAATAACAATAATAATAATAATAATAGTAATGAGTTCAAACTTTTATTGAACATATTACAACAAAATAATGAATCTTCATGCACAATTCATGTAATAATGAGACAAAGAGAGAGCGAGAGAGAGAGACAGACAGACAGAGATGAGAGAGACAGACAGACAGAGATGAGAGAGAGAGAGACAGACAGACAGACAGAGATGAGAGAGACAGACAGACAGAGATGAGAGAGAGAGAGACAGACAGACAGACAGAGATGAGAGAGACAGACAGATAGACAGACAGAGATGAGAGAGAGAGAGACAGACAGACAGACAGACAGACAGACAGACAGAGATGAGAGAGATGAGAGAGAGACAGACAGACAGACAGAGATAGAGAGAGACAGACAGACAGAGAGAGAGAGAGAGAGAGAGAGACAGATAGACAGAGATGAGAGAGACAGACAGACAGAGATGAGAGAGACAGACAGATAGACAGACAGAGATGAGAGAGAGACAGACAGACAGACAGACAGACAGACAGAGATGAGAGAGATGAGAGAGAGACAGACAGACAGACAGACAGAGATGAGAGAGAGAGACAGACAGACAGAGATGAGAGAGAGAGAGAGAGACAGACAGACAGAGATGAGAGAGACAGACAGATAGACAGACAGAGATGAGAGAGAGACAGACAGACAGACAGACAGACAGAGATGAGAGAGAAGACAGACAGACAGACAGAGAGAGAGAGACAGACAGACAGAGATGAGAGAGACAGACAGACAGAGATGAGAGAGACAGACAGACAGAGATGAGACAGACAGACAGACAGACAGACAGACAGACAGAGATGAGAGAGATGAGAGAGAGACAGACAGACAGACAAACAGAGATGAGAGAGAGAGAGAGACAGACAGAGATGAGAGAGAGAGAGAGAAACGAGAGAGATGAGAGAGAGAGGGGGGAGAAATGAGAGAGAGGGGGAGAGATGAGAGAGAGGGGGAGAGAGAGACCTATTTCATCTTGCAAACCTATAAACCTCAACGGTTTGCTTATTTCAAGTAACAAAGAACCTGATTTATTTATAACATTCAACCCAAAGAAGAGATGTCAGCTGGTTAAGTTACAATACTGTTCATCACGTGTGCGTGTGTGTGTGTGTGTGTGTGTGATGGCATTTGCGGAAGTGGGTGAGCCAGGAAGACACGGGATGGCATGGGATGATGTAGTGAAGCCCAATCTGAAGATGCTGGGCCTCACCGAGGAGATGAGAATGGACTGAGATGCCTGGTGCTAAAAAGACCCACCCACCTCAGCAAAACTAAGTTCTGGAAGCACTGTGCATTCCACCCACATTAATTCACACACCCACACACCACACCCCAATGAACCAAACTCCATCTTTCCTTCGTACCTCCTCCTCACTCCAGCAGCCCAAACACTTCTGTCATCTCTCCCTCTTGTCCTCCTCCTCCTGTTAACTGTATCATTGCTATTCCGTTGCTGTCCCCACCCTGACCAAATTCCCCCTTCCCTCCCTTCTCCCCGTTGAACTTTTGCAAACTCCCTACTTTCACACTCCCCTCCCCCACTGACTCTTGAGAGTATCCCCCCCACCTGACACAACATCTTTATCGCTCTGTCTCTCTCTCTCCTGCCTTCTGACAGGGGTCACCATGTATTTCCTCCACTGCAAGACACCTGTTTCTCTAACTTCACTTTACCTGGCACAAAGCCACCTCCCTCAATATTATTCCCCTCTCAGTTGAAGGATCTTTGTCTTGCAAGCTGCTTGGTGACCTCACCATTGTTGGTGCCACATAAAAGGCACCCAGTCCACTCTGTAAAGTGGTTGGTGTTAGGAAGGGCGGCACCCAGCCATAGAAACCATGCCAGGGCAGACATTGGAGTTTGGGACACTCCTCAACTTTACCAGTTCCTGTCAAAGTGTCCAACCCATGCTAGCATGGATGATGGATGTTAAATGATGATGATGATGATGGTTGATTCAAACAAGGAGTTACTTGAGACAAATTCTTATGACCCGATACTCTTCCTGTTACCAGCCTCACTTGGTTTCAACTGAGTTATATTTTTACTCCACAGTTCTTAGAAAGGGCAAAGTAACCAGACGTAATGTCAATGGGGAATGTCAACGTCATCACCACTTTACTCAACTGGTGACAAATCTGGAATAACAACATTCACAAACATTTGTGCACAACCGATTGGATTTTGTAGACTTGGAAGCTATCAGGTGAGAGCATTAGTGCTGCTGGCACAAAAAATGCAAGCTGTACACATGTTGAGTGGTTGGCATTAGGAAGGGCATCCAGTTGCAGAAACGATGTGAAAACAGGCATCGGAGTGCTCTGCAACCCTTGGGGACACTGGATCCTGTCAAACCATCCGGCATATGCTGGCATGGAACATGGGCATTAAATGATGATGATAAACATCATTGTTTTCCATGCTGGAATTAGGTTGGACAGTTTGACAGGATCTAGCAAACTTCATGGGTATCCTTTCCTCTATTCACCATCAATTATAGGGGCCTCCCTTTAGGCTGTTATTAGAAGACATCACTAGTGCTGGTGCCACTTGAAAAATAGAAAAGAAAAGGTACCCATTACATTCTGTAAAGTGGTTGGCATCAGGAACAATATCCAGGTCAAAGCAGGCATTAGAAGACAATACAATTCTGTGATTCTTCATATCATGTTGAACCCTCCGACCCATGCCAGCATAGAAAACAGACATCAAATGACAATGATGATATATTTTGTACTATTAGGATAACTATTACACTCAGTTGAAATGCACAAAAAATAAGTTTTTCATATTATGTATGAGTGCATCTGTAAAAAGATTCGAGAGAGGTCGTTGCCAGTATCGCCTGACTGGCCCCGTGCCGGTGGCACGTTAAAAGCACCCACTACATTCTCAGAGTGGTTGGCATTAGGAAGGGCATCCAGCTGTAGAAACTCTGCCAGATCAAGATTGGAGCCTGGTGCAGCCATCTGGTTTGCCAACCCTCAATCAAAATCGTCCAACCCATGCTAGCATGGAAAACGGACGTTAAACGGTGATGATGATGTACATGTGCATGCATGAATGCACACACACACACACACATACACACACACACACACACACACACACACACACATGAAGAAGTATGGCTGAAGGTCAACAACATCAATATATTGTCATGTGAATAGAAAAAAATGCTGAAAATTTAATATGTTAATTCCTCTGACTAATTGAAACTCATTCATTATATTTATGCCTCCTTCTCGTGGTGTAATTAACTGAGACACTAATTAACATGTCACATGATAACAAATAAACATTGCAACCAAATATAGACTAAGCAAGTCAAGTTGACATCTCCGTCGTAAATGGAAGGTCAATAATTTATTTATGACGGAATAAACACTGCTTTTGTGTTGCAAACAGAGCTGTGGTTTATTTCTTTAGAATTTGCTGACTTGTGGAAGGATATTTGGTAATTATGGCTTAAATTATTGATGATGGAGAGGGGACGGGGTGGGACGGGTGGCTGGAAGAGTGAATAGAAAGAGAATGGAGGGAAGGAAGGAGAGGGGGGATGGATAGGGAGGTTGATACAGACAAATGCATGTATGCAAATAGCTAGGTAGAAAGATAGACAGGTAAGATGATAGCTAGGTATAATTAGACCGTCGAAATATAAACTCATTTATTTGTTTCATAAAATTATAATTAATATATAATTGATTCCTATGAAGGTTAAATATTTCTACAATTAGGTTGGCATGACCTGAAAATAGAAATTCATTCTCAACCGATTTTCTCAATCAGTTGAGGATGAATTTCTATTTGAATACTTTGAATTTAATGAAGTTTCAATATTTACCAATCATATTCTTTGACCTGACCCCCACCTCCACTGTAACCGATTCCAGTTTTGGGGGGTGGGGATCCCATTGAACAGTCCATTTGATACTTTTCCTTCCCCAGATGTTATCGCAAAAGAAACCATAAAACCCTTCATGTAAACATGCTACGAAGAATACCAACAGACACACAGACAGATGTATTTTATCTTTTACTTGTTTCAGTCACTGGATCACTCACAAGGCTTTGGTCAGTCTGGGTTTAGAATAGAAGACACTTACCCAAGGTGCCATGCAGTGGGACTGACCCCAGAACTGTGTAGTTGGGAAGCAAACTGCTTACCACACAGCCACACCTATGTAAAAGAGATTATACTTACAGTGCTTAGATTTAAAGGTTCAGAATTTCCAAAAATCTTCCTTTTTAGATAATGGAGAAACCCTTTCCCATGTTTAAAGGAGATGCCCTGAAATATAAAATAAGAGAGATTAAACAGAGAAATAATAAACACTGCTGAAGCTTTGGATAATCTCGTAAGGGACTTCACTCAGGATTAAAGTTTCCTTTGACAAAAATGCTTCTTATCTGACTTGTACCTTTTGAAAGGCCATGCTGTCCCCTAATTGCCAGCTATGTTGAAACCAGACAGTTTGTAGCATATGACTGACTTTATCAAAGACATTTGATAGACATCCCACAGATCAAAGATGGTGGAACAATATCCTTCATTGATCAGAAATATGTCACATGACATTAGGAGAGAATTTTAAACTGCAACAGAGTCTGGATTTTTTGTAGAATCTAAATCTGCTGATGTCTCTTAGAACCAAAATGATGGAGTTAAGTGGAAACTTTGTGGTTATGGACAAAGTTTTGTTAAAAGAGAAATGTTTGTTCTTGTATTTGGAAAAATATGCATATTGTGCTGCAAAGAGAACCAAATTCAAAGTGTTTGCAGGAAAGTGTGGAATGTGTGAACCAAATTGAGTTCTGTCTGTGAAATGTCTGTGATTTACACAAGACAAGGACACTCTTCCTTCAATTTAAAATGTATAACATCAATTCAAATATACTTAAGTGTTTCTGAATTTTATCATTCAAATGGCGGTGCCCCAGCATGGCCACAGCTCATTAGCTGAAACTGGAAAAATCAAAATCAAATATTAAGAGGAAAGTTTGATATCTCAATAAAATCAATCACCTGTATTGAGTCATCAATTAGGTATCATTGATTCTTTATTCTATAAAAGACATAATGCAACATCATCATGTAATATAACCATTTATGTGAATTCTTTACCTCATACTGTATGTATTTACATATACCTGGTGATATTTATATTCCCATCTAACAATTTGAAACAAGGAGTAATTAAAGAGAGACTTTTGAAGAAGTTCCCTTACACACTTCGCAGTTACTAAAGAATGAAAACAAAGCCTTAATTCTATTGTCTTAAACTTAGGAAGCTAAAGTTCCACACTCAGTCAATTTATTTATGAAAACCTCTGCAACCCATTGCATACAGACCTGATCCTTTTCATTAATGTTCGAGGCTTTCTGTAAAGCATCTTTTAGAGTGATCCCAGCCATGTTGTAATATGGTAGACAAAGTTTCCAGTCTGAACAAGGGTGCCTGGTAAAATGAAAAGAGAACATTTCAATTTTGCTGCACAGAGAATAATTACATCTTTTATGTTAAGGCATCATTTAATCTCACATGAAATGAATAATTTAAATAGAAATATAATTAAACTACCAGGCATAGAAATCTCCGAGTTTCTGGCAGGATTCGGCAAATAAATTTTGATATTCTTCTAAATATTCGATCTCAGAGTCTACGACTGGACCCCTCAGAATCAGGTTGGCTTCTTGGAGCACATGAAGGTATGCTTCTTGAACGCTGTCTTGATATTTCGTAGAGAATACAATCTAAAAGAAATTTCAAAGAAAAAAGTCATTGGAACTTTCCTCAACAAAAAGAGAAGAGAAAGAATCTCCAAGAGGATTGCAGATCTTGTTTGGGATTAAATATCACAACTGTTAAAGGGAGTAAAAGAGAAATAAAATTTAAACCAGGTTTAATGAGGGATTGTTGTCCCCAGTTTTTACCTGGATAAATTTTACTTCAGTGGAATTGAAAAAATTAATTAAGGGAGATGATGTTCTGATGAAAAACAACAACAATCAGATCTTCATGTTTGAATTTGCCTGGATGTATTAAGAATGAACAGATATGTTATTGTTTGAACTCTCCCTGTTCTGTGTGTACCCCATCAATTATAATCTGTTGGCAGGCATCAGCAGATAATTTGGCTGCTGATTTTTATAAAGAAGAGGTCGGTAGATTCATTGGTCTGGAGGTATAGTTTAGACTGAGGAGACACACAAGAAGGTTGAAACAGAACAGTGTCTGAAAGTCCCCTGACATCGATGAATCACATGTGTTATCAATGCACATCATCTAAAGAGAAGAGACATTCTCTGACAACAAATCAGCATATTCCCACTTGAGTTTACCAGAATATTATGAGAATAAATAGGTGTTATTGTGAAAAATTATACAATTTCAGTTTTTATTATTATTGTCAAAATTAAAGATAAAAATGCATTGTCAATAAAAAAGGGAAATAATAATACTAATACTAAGGCAATTCTTTTCAGGATCACTAAAATCCATTTCCATCTTCACTTGACAGCAGCCAGAGATGAAGACAATATCAAACTATCGACATTGTAGAGAATATGTCGATATTGATGAGTTAATAACAAAACAATCACAGAATATAACTGATACATAAATCTCTCTGCATAATTTCTACATTAATCTATTTATTAAAAACCGTTCAGCTATTCTATAATTCTAAATAGTTCAACTGTTATCGTTAATCCATCATATTTTCAATAGCTTCCGTCACAAATCATATTGCGGATATTGAAGATAGTAATAAAAGTAATTAATTGTCAGAGTCACTGGATGCATTGCTCCACAGTATTTGCTCGGAGTTTCCAGGCTTTGAGTTCAAATTCTGCCAAGGTTCATTTTGCCTTCCAGCCTCTCTAGACCAAAAAAGAAAGAAAAAAAAAACTACCAATCTTGGATGATTGATTGGTGACACTGTTTAAGGATCATTTTTTTGGGGGGGGGTGGTTGTTGTTGTAATGGCTATGATGGCACTGGTGCCTGGTAGCCGAAGAGAGAGAGAGAGAGAGACTGCTATCATGTATGGCCATCTGCTAGTCTTCTACAAACAACTATGTTCAGGTGTGCACCTTGTTGGAAGGGGCAACATAAACCAATAGACCTCTTTGACTAATGTAGGACCCAGATAGTTCAAGATCGGTAGATATTGATGGGGACAATGACAAATTAAAACTAGAGATTTATCCTGACTTCTTGGTTAATTTTTCGCTGCAAATCTGATGCCATTTTGTGACCAATCGTGAAATTGCATTGGAAAGAGATTTAAGATCAAGAATTCTTTCAACCATTTCTATATCTATCTCTAATACCCTGACTAACCAAGGTTAGTCAGGGTATTTTGTACTTGGAGAATTTGCTTAATAAGGTGTGCTATATAATTAGGTTCACAAATGGTGGTAGCTAGTATGGTACCCATTTACAGCCAAACAGACTGGACCATTGAAAGAAGATGCTAAGGAAAACTGTCTTTCTTTATATTCAAAATACAAACCTTCAACTTTGAGTTGATTCTGCTGTGACTCAGTTCTCCTGTAATAATTATTTTAGAGGAATAAAACGATGCACTCACGCTCTCGTGAAGAGAGAGAGAGAGAGACTGAGAGGATTGTGAAAGAGGAAGGGAGAAAAAGTAAAATATTTGCCAAGAACTGGTCGAGTGTGAAGGCAATGAGAATGAGTTGATTGGAGAGAGAGAGAGGGTGATGATGAGATGCAGGATGGAAAGCAACAGCAGCGAGAGAGAGTGGAGAGGATGGAGGGGAATGAAGCTGGCCAGGGGTCAACTGTTTGATACGAATGGGGACAAGCTGAGGAAGCAGGTGGACGTATGAAGTTCTCATTGGTTTTGTATGGAAGCTCAGTTGTATGCAAATGTATAGGTGTGTATGAAACACCATACGTGAATGCCTGATAATAGCTGGGGGGGGGATAAAACATCGAAATGAAGTCATTGAGGGGGGGAAAAAAGGCAACACAACAAACCAAATAAAACTGATTTCACAAAGGAAAAAGCAAAGCTGAAGCCACAAAAATATGATCGTTTCATCACATTTATTAAGAAACATTAAAAGTGAATTAAAAATGGAATGTGATATTGTAAAGATGCCGAGTATGGAAGGCAGCACCAAACTTTGGCAAAGAGAGTTACACCAGCCCCTGAACAGGATGCCACTACACTGTTGCAAAGGTCCCACCCATTCCATCTAAATAAGGACCAGATACGGCAAATCAAAGGTCTACAGCTATGTAATGTCTGGCCAAAAACACCTGGAAAATCTCCATAAGGTGGGGAGAGATGATTCCAAGAAGCACCGTGACCTCCTGCACTCCAAGATCCCAGATGGACGTACATGGTAACAAGAAACTCAAACAAGAGCAAATAATATGAAACCCCTTCCTCCACCAGAAGCTGCCAACCACAAGAGAAAGGCCATTGTAAAAATGATGGTAATGGCAGTGCTCCCCCTACACACACACACATGCAGTGATGAGATGAACCCATCTACTCCAGTTAACACAAACTGTTTCTTAATACATATATTTTTTTTTAAATGGTTACTATGGCTACTAGTTATTAACTATTTACTGGTTGCTGAAGAAAAGTCAATTCAGAGAGAGAGAGAGAGAGAGAGAGAGAGTGAGTGTGTGTGTGTGTAGAATTGATGTTTAGAACTGAAAGAAAGAATTCCATGAGACAAGTCAATTAATCCAAAGTAAATTAAGAATCATTAAGTAAGATTAAAAACTTCAGAAAACTGGAATTGTCAAAGTCTTTACCTAAACAAAATTGATTTCACCAGTTTTATACATTATCCAGGCATCATATTTCCATCTTTTCATAAAGCAATTAGAATCCAATAGTCAAGATAGAGGCTCTAACAACTTTTGTTAATTTATAGATTTGAAGAAACGACCAACCCATCAAGATTCAGAGGCAAAAAACATTTAAAATGTAAAAACACTTTCGTTTCATTTCTGTTGTTAGTAAGAAGGTGCAACAGATTCAGCAAAAGATCAGTGAACATTCAGACAATTTGATGAGAAAATGCATTTCTATAGAACAGACTTGATAATGAAATAGCCAACTGTGAACCATATTAATATATACAACATTAAAAGGCAATGGGGCTGTGGTTTTTGTCTGAAAGAAAATCTTTACAGGGAGATGTCAAGTAAAAAACAATATTAGAGCAAGGCAAATATTGTCTCAGCAATGACTCGTGAGAGCATCGGACACTTTTTGGCCTTCTTGGAACTTATCTCAGACAAAAGAACCACAGCATCCTCTCCTTCAACGGTGTATACATACACTAAATTATGATACATAGATGGCATACATACATTATGGTGTATATACATTATGATATATAGATGGCTATTTTTATTTTAATTCTGTTACAATGAGATACACCAAGACTTAATAATGTAGTACAAGGTTCGTTAAATTGCAAGCAATGATGTCCCTCATGCTCTTCCTAATTAATTTAAAAGTAAAATAATATTTAAAGACCATAATTAGATAATTAGTTCATGATATATTTCTCTAACAAAAGTTTAATTGCTACATTAAAAAGCATTTGAACTTGCTTTTTGAAATTTTTAATTAAACATTTAGTCTTCTAATCAAATTCATAGCATCCACTCCCAAACAATCCCTAATTAATTTTCTGTAATAACATTCATATTTTATCCAATTATTTTGATTCGTTACTTATAAAGTTTCAACTCAAATCAAACCCCAGATACCTCATTGATTAATATATTATCCACCATCCCTGGCCCTATTTCTGCTCCCTAAATATGTTCTGGTATCGCAATAAACAATACTGACTTAGGTAACCCCTTAACTTTGATTTTACAGAAACAGAAATCATATTTACAGTCCCTCTTTTTCTAACCCTGATACAACTCATTCAGTCACTATAACAACACCTTATTTCCACCCCAACACTTCACAAGGTTTCCCCTATTACTGTTCCTCATCACCTCCTTCCAGACTCCCTCCTCGTTTCTTCTTCAACCCCTCAATCCCCATTTCAGTTCACTTGTCACACTCTTCTCCCTCTCTCTCTCCCCTATTCCTCCATTGGCTCATTGGCTGCTTTTAATCCATTCCAACCCATGCCAGCAGAGAAAAAGGGATGTTGAATAAAGATGGTGGTGAGTATTTTTAGCTTCCTGATCTCCAATGTGACATCATCGTCATCATCCTTTACCGTTTGTCATCCATTCTGGCACGAATGAGCAGGAGGACTGCATTTAGCACCAATATCTACTTTGGCAGGGTTGCTACAGCCGGGTGCCCTTCCTAACCCCGACCACTTTACAGAATGTACTGGGTACTCCATAGTGAGACCATCACCAAGTAAATTTCAATACAAAAGAGAACCTTTCCACTGAGTGAGAGTATAGTAGAGGGGGAGGGGCTTTTACACCAGACACTGAGGGGTTCAAGTATGATGCCTTGCTATAGAAGAGATAAATGGCTCTACCTTGCATTATACAAGAGTCTGTGGGAGTGGCTGGGGAAGAAAGATTAAAATGTTGGTCAACGGATTCTCTCAAGATACAAAGAGAGGAGGAGATGGAAAATCACAGCATCAAATAGACTATTTTGGATGTTGTTATACATCACTGGTCACAATGCGCTTCACATTGTTTTAGCTTTTGGATGAACCCCACCCACCCCCAATGGCAAGGTGAGCAGGCCAACATTTCACCCCAAGTGGAAGGCTAGTCTGTTGCAGAATGACCCGTTTACGCCCGAGTGGACTGCAGGAGCAATGTGGAATTAAGTGTTTTGCTCAAGAAACACCACGTGACACCTGCTTCAGGAGTGAAGCCCTTGATTGAGTGATTGTGAGTGATTGTGCCCTAACCACCAGGGCACAGGCGTTCACATATGGAGAATAGATACCAGTAATTAATACTTTCATAGAAAAAGACATTTAATTCAAAATCATAGCAGACAGACACCAAATATTTACAGGTTTATAGAGTTGTGTTAGAGGCTATTCGTGGTGAACAAAGTTAGGATGCAAAACCAAAACAATTCACATCCCAACCATTTCATTCCTAACCAAAGTTACATGAATTCCATGCAGATACAAAGTAAAAGAGTTTGGAACTGGTAAAGCTTTCTTCCATCAAAGAACAAACATCATCATCAAGTAATGTCCATTTCCCATGCTGGTATAGTTTCAATGGCTGGATGCCCTTCCTAATGCCGACCACTTTACAGAGTGTACTGGGTGCTTTTTTATGTGGTACCAGTACCTGCAGAGTGGCCGAGTACCCTGCGAGACAAAGACCCCTCAACCTGTAGTATTGAGGAAGGTGATTTCGTGCCAGTTGATGAGAGGCTAAAATATGATGGAGGGACAGAGGTAAGTGTCTTGCTGAAGAGGAGACACATGGTTACACTACCCAGAAGTGGGGGGGAGAGAAAGTGGTGGTGGTGAAGTGTTGGGACATACCTGCAAGCCACATCTCAACAGGGAGACAGGGGTTGGTCGGAGTGAAATAATTAACATCAAATACATGGTCCTAATATCTTCTTTAGCCTATTAGTAATAAGTTTCTTTATCTTAATTAAACATGTTTTAATTGTCGCTTCTTAGAAGTCTCACAATCATTTTCTAACTATGTCTGAGAATTTATAGAAAATATGTGATGACATTTTAAGCAAACCTAATTCTAAGAGAACAAACTGAAACAACAGAGAAGCAGGATCAGATCTCTCGTACAACCATCAAATCTTCAAGCCTGGGTTCATTTCGTCACACACCTGAATATTTTTTCATTTGGAGAAGAAAAACAAGCACACACACACACACACACAACACACACACACACACACACACATACATACACACACACACACACACACACAGTTCTTGGTTTTGGGTAAAAGAAAATACAAGAGGATCAGTTAATTGTTACATTTAACACCTTCCCCTCTCAGATTCACACACTTATTGCAGCGGTCCTTCAGTTTTCTAAGGCCTTGTAAAAGAACTTGGAAGGTCGGACCTCCAGCCAGGCCTTTCATGAGACCATTCAAGGCAGGAACTTTCCGACAGCCCCTCGTACATATTCACACACATAAATCTGGCACCCCATTGGTTATGAAAAGGGTTCCAGTTGATCCAATCAACAAAAACAGCCGATCCATGAAATTAACGTGCAAATGGCTGAGTGCTCCACAGCTACACATACGTTCAGCATAATTCTCATTGAGATTTTTCGTGTGATACAGAATGTGACGAGGCTGGCCCTTTGAAAAATGTGCTTTGGCAGTTTATTTCACACACATACATCAACATCATCACTTAACGTTCATATTCCATGCTGGACAGGGCTCAAGGTATGATGTGAGAAGGAAGTGTGGATAGGCGAAAAGGGAGTTTGGGTGTGTAGATGTTGCATGAGTGTGGGAGGGGCAGGTGTATGGTGGTGGAGAAGGAGAGATAATTTGGTAGGTGAGGGGTGGAAGTGGTGAAACGTGGGTGAAGATGAAGGATGGAGTGAAAGATGTGGAGAGGGAGAAAGATTGGGGGAAGGCATTTTAGGCATGCAACCACAATGCACAAACACACACACACATGCATTACATTCACTCATTACACACGCACACATTACACAAATACACACGCATACATTACATTCACACAAACACACACTGCATACATTACATTCACACATTACACACATACACAAACACACACACACACACTACATTCACACATTAGGTAGATAAAATTCCATGCCTACATGCAAGAAATGTGCAAATGGAAATGAGTGAAAGGAGGTTTGTCGTATGAACTCAGTAAATCGAACGTAGATGAAGACGTAATTATTGACTGACTTCTTCAAAACATTCTTACTCAATTCTAATTGGCCTTTTAATTTGCTTCTTTCGTTAAAACTGCCAAAGATTGAAATGGGAAGCAATTTATGAAAATATAAACAAAATCTGTGATTTACTTTGTTTTGTTTTTTTTTGTTTTACTTCTTAAAAAAAAAAGAGGATTTGTCTTATATCTGAATTCTTAAAAACCGTTTCATGTTCTTGAGTTACTACGATATCGAAAGATGAATTATCTGGAAGCCAATAGAGTGCAGATTCTTATCCTAAATGCTTTAGAATGAGAATATCAAAATGAAAAACTTTGTGGTTTTTCTTAAGTATTTTATTAAGTTGGGGTGGGGAAAGACTAATAAAGAAATTTCTAATTAATGACTTTGATGAGGAAGACCCTTTTCAGGGCATTTGTAAGAAGTAAGAGGAAGTAATCTTGGCCTGAATGCTTGCAACAGAGGGTACCCTACTGAAAAGTACCCAAGGACCAGGAGGTGGGGTAGTGATTATTAAGCCAAGTAATGGAAATAAAAACACAATAACAAGTCAGAATGCAATGACTTACAAGAAGAAACTGAACCGACTACGGCATTGCTTCAAAAAGAAACAAGAAAAAAAGACACAGCAAGCTATTGTCAGAGAAAAAAAACAAGACGGAAACAAAAAAAAAAAAACATAATTCAAGCCCATGTTACATGCTGAACAAGTGACAACAGAGGAAATGTCTGCTAAAAATAATTTACTTACCCACATCTGATAAATCATAGAAAAACAAACAAAAAGAATAATTTTGGGGTGGGGATCAGATTTTGAAATCATCAAATGACATTCTGCAAGGAATTACAGTTAATTAAAAATAACAATTAATAATAATAATAATAAAAGTAAAACATATTATTATCATTATTATTGATACAATACAGTATTATAAATCACTTTACCAATTGGTTTTTGTTCAAGAAGGTCAAATAATCCTAGAAATCATCAGAAAAAAGATTGAAAGGAATAAATATGATGTAGGCTGTTCATTCTTTCTATAAAAGACATAGTTCAAAGTGGTGGTCGCCTCAAGGATTTGAAGGATTACTTCTTAACCTCTTTTGGTATTATATTTCTGTTGAAATCCATTGCCTTTTAAAATTAGAAATGACAAAGAAGTAACTAAAGTAAGTTTACCATAATTAAGCTGGTGCTTGGGATCATCATCATCATCACCATCATCTTTTAACGTCTGCTTTCCATGCTGGCATGGGTTGGATGGTTTGACTGAGGAGTGGTGAGCCAGAAGGCTGCACCAAGCTCCAATCTGATCTGGCAAAGTTTCTACAGCCCTTCCTAAATTAACTTTTAATCTAATTTAGATTACTTTCAAACAGGAAGATTGTATCACAGAACCAAAGGATGGTCTCAGGAGAGGTTAGATCAAAATGGTTTTAAAACAAATAGGCAAGTTTGTTGAAGAATCACAATCTCAGATAAATCTGAAACAAAGCCAAGTCAAAACTGAAAACTTATGGAAAGTCAAGGAAGGTCTGTCCCTTCTATTTATTTATTTATTTATTTATTTGGCAAAATTGAAGTCTACAATGCTTAGAATATATGAATCTGAAGAATGTACAGTTTCCTAAAACCAACCACTTTACAAAGTGTATTTGGTGCTATTTTCCATGGCACAAGTGAGGTCAACATGCTGTTCACAAGACTAAAACCCCTTCAACACTAAAATTCCCCCTTTTACATTACATCTTTTAAACCCCTTATTTCAAGCACCAATCATTGAATAAGCTGTACTTATAATATCTTCAAATAATCTTAATGGAAAGGATTAAAACTAGTGATTAGTAGGGTTAATACGGTTTAATTTTCTCTTTTATTTTCTTGCATTCAGCTGTAATCTTAAGCAAAACTTCTCAAAAGTCACTTACCAAATCTTTGTAAGTATCCATTGCACTATATGGTTCCAGAGCATACAAACTCCACATTGTGTCACTGGAAAAGGGGGAAAAAACAAAAACAGATTCAGGAACAGAAAATGAGGATACATTGTCCAAGGGATTGGATGAAAACTGAGCGAGAGGGCAAGGATTTACAGGGTAAGCTACAGGGGTTTGCAGTGTGGGGAAATGTCAGTTGTAGGGGTCAGCAGTCATCATCATCATCATCGTTTAACATCCGTTCTCCATGCTAGCACGGGTTGGACGGTTCGACCAGAGTCTGGGAAGCCAGGAGGCTGCACCAAGCTCCAGTCTGATCTGGCAGTGTTTCTGCAGCTGGATGCCCTTCCTAACGCCAACCACTCCAAGAGTGTAGTGGGTGCTTTTTATGTGCCACCAGCACAGGTGCCAGACGGAGCTGGCAAACGGCCACGAACGGATGGTGCTTTTTATGTGCCACCAGCACAGGTGCCAGATGGAGCTGGCAAACGGCCACGATCGGTTGGTGCTTTTTATGTGCCACCGGCACAGAAGCCAGTCAAGGCGGCGCTGGCATCAGCCACATTCGGTTGGTGCTTTTTACGTGCCACCAGCACAGGTATCACAACTGCAATTTCCATCATATAGCTGAAGGAATTGGCCAAGGATGATCTTGGAAGAAGTTATTTTAGAACTGAAAACATTAGATTTTAGAAGTTGGTTGAGAAATGAAGAAGACATTAAAATATGTTTTACAGACCCTTTTCTCATCAACAATATTCAATATTGGTTATTGAATTAATAACAATACAATTATACATTATTTACATTTGACGGATATTTGTCCTCATCTTGTTTGTTGTTAACACAATGTTTCAGCTGATGTACCCTCCAGCCTTCATCAGGTGCCTTGGGGAATTTCGGACCTGGGTTCTCTTTAATATACAACTGTAATACAATTATACATTACAAGAATGCATTGCACTTTAAACTTGTAGTTATAAAATTATAAAATTTAAATGATTTCTTAAATACTGGACAACTATAGCCATCTGGTGGAGTGCAAAACAAGGTACATTCCTCTGTTTGCTGTAAATTGTTGCACTGAAAATAGGGGCCTTTCTTACTGACACAGTTGTAGGGACTTTACATGGTTTTTTGATTTGCTAAAAATAGCAGCCATATTCCTTTCAAACTACACCCAACTGTCTTTAAAAAAAATGACCCAATTGATAAGACCCTTTGGGGTTTACTCATTGCCAATGATTAACATCCACTTTTCCATGCTTGCAGGAGTTGGGCAGAGTTTTATTTAGGCAGATTTTCTACAGCTGGGTGCCTTTCCTGTGATCAACCTTCACCTATTTCAAAACAACATAATGTTTCCTTAAACTGGAAAGGAACAACACTGCCTGTATGACAGTGACGCTCATTTACAACCATCACATGGTGTCAAAACATGGCTACAAACACACACACACATATGTGATGGGCTTCTTTCAGTCTCCATCTACCAAATGCATTCACAAGCCTCTTGTTAGCCTGGGGCTATAATAGAGGATGCCCAAGGTGCCATGCAATGGGACTGAACCCAAGACCAATGGTACAGAAGCAAGCTTCTTAACCACACAGCCATGCCTGTGCCTATACACTATCCAAAGAAAATAAGAAGAGATGGTCATGACTGGAAATTCCATGACAATGTGTGGGGGGAGGGAGGGTTCCGTTTGGTCAGAGCTAACCAAGCCACAGATTTGAGTCATTATTATTATTATTATTATAATAAAGGTGACGAGCAGGCAGAATCGTTAGCCTGCTAAACGAAATGCTCAGAGGTAATTTGCCCGTCACTCTGATCCGAGTTCAAATTCTGCCAAGGTCGACTTTGCCTTTCATCCTTTCAGGGTCAATAAAACAAGTACCAGATAAATACTGGGGTTGATGTAATCGACTCATCTCCTCCCCCAAAATGGCTGCCCTTGTGGAAAAACTAGAAACCCTTATTATTATTAGTAGTACTGGTGGTGGCAGCTACGGTGGTAGTGGTGGTGGTAAAGGTATACAAGTTGTAGAACCACTTGTTCTAAAATTATCCAAATTTTCAAATTTGAGCAAAAAAAAACCATTAAAACATCCCAGCAGAGTAAAGTGGTGGAAATGTATTGTTTTAATGACAAATATTCAATAATTTCATAAGAATTTCTTTAAAATTGGTCGTCAAATTGTTTCGATGGTGTGCTTTAATTCTTTTGATGCTGCTTCTGGTTTTATGGTAGAAACCTCAGTTTTTAAAGTGAAGTCAACGAAAAACTTCCATTGAAATTCTAGGTTAATTTTGGTTTCAAACTCCAGCTTAATGAGAAACCTGTTGACTTTAATTATTCATTATTTTAAAAAATTAATCGCAACAAAGCTAGAATATCTTGACAGAAATATGGTAAGTAAAGGGTTAAATTGAACAAAAGGAATGAGAAACGAGACACTTACTTCAGTTCTGTTACTTTTGATAAAAGAATAACATAAGAATCCATCATGGTGCCTTTGGGAGAACTTATTACAGAGATTTCAGAAGCATTAAAAAATGGTTGTATTCCACAGAGACAAGGTTCCAAGTCAACTGGAGGAATGGCCTAGAAAAGGAAACAATATTTTGGTCAACAATCATCATCATTATCATTTTTTAATGTCCATTTCCCATGCTGGCATGGGTTGGACGGTTTGACTGAGGACTGGCAAGCTAGAAGGCTGCACTAAGCTCCAATCTGATCTGGCAAGGTTTCTACAGCTGGACACCCTTCCAAAGAGTGTAATGGGGGCTTTCTACATTCCACTAGCATGGGAGCCAGTCAGGTGGTACAGGCATCAGCCACATTTGGATGGTGCTTTTTACATGCCACTGGCACAGGAGCCAGTCGGGATGGTGCTGGCATCGACCACGTTTGGATAGTGCTTTTCATGTGCCACTGCCATGGGGAGCCAGCGGTCCATGCATGAATGAATGGTGCTTATCGTGTGCTACAAGCACAGGTAACAGCTACAACTGTAATTTCCATTTGATTGTGATTTGATTTGATTTAGATTTTGATTTACTTAGCTCAATAGGTCCCCTTAAGCACGGAATGTCACGTCCCCTTAAGCACGGAATGTCACCCAATGATTCAAAGGTACTTTTTAAATGGGCTGGTTATGTGACACTTTCCTTGCCTGGTCTTCTCAATCACATCATATCTCCAGAGGTCTCGGTCTTTCGTCATTGCCTCTGTGAGGCCCAAATTATGTAATTAATTATTGAAATACAATTAAAAATAAGAATAACTACAAAAAAAACCACCTCTAATGACTAAGACAGTTGATTAATTATGATATCAAATAGAGAAACACACGTGTTTTGATACTGAAAATATTTGAAAATCACTCGGGAAAAGATTTTCAAAGGAAATAATTTCAAAATAATCAAACTACATTTTTTACATTTTAAATGTGATACTTATTCAAGATAATTTTTGCACACACACACACACACACACACACACACACACACAGAGTTAATTTATTGGACTGACAAAATTAAAATGAACCCTGAATGCACTCAAAATTCAGATATGAAACAGCTTTAAGTCAACAATGCACAAATGTCTAAAGCCAATTATTTGTGCCTGCTTTATTTCTATTTTATTTAGTATATACACCAAGAATGGGGTAACCACAAAAGGAAACGCTACCGCAAGACCTTATGGTTCACTCCCCACTTCTCCCTAAATGTCTGGACAAGTATAGGTAAGATTTTTCTTAGGTTGGTTGATAAGCATTTGCCCGTGATCACACAAATATAGAAAGATCTTTAACAGACATAATTTAAGGATCTCTTTCAGTTGTGCACCCAATGAAAACTACTTAGCACTCCTAAACCACGGACAGGGGTAGGTTGTTCCTGCAGGATTGGAAATGAATGCCCAGTGGATGGCCGATGTAACACTGAGGCTACAGGGTACGAAGCAGAGGTAGCCTCAGACAGAAGCAGCACAAATATCAGTAACATCAATGCCGCCAACGCATGGACACACACTAACATTTATGTCGGATCTTGTGAATCTAAATTTAAAATTCATCTGAACAACCACAGATCTTCTTTCGGGGTCCCGGAGTGATGCAACACGACGACACTCGCAGCATACGTATGGTGCCTAAAGGATGATCATACGCCCTTTAACAACAGGTGGAAATTACTGGAAACTTGTGGACTCTATGACAATGGAACAAGGCTGTGTAAATTGTGTATGGCACAAAGATATATAATCTTTATGGACCCACAAGCCAGGAGGCTACCTGAACACCAGGATGGAAGCCGTGGGGTGTTGTCCACATTTTCAGAAATTTTTACTTCAAAATTGGAAAACCTAGCTATCAAGCAAAGGAAGACAACTCGTCCATCCATAATTTTTTAAGAGGATTATTTCTTGAACCATCACCAGCATTCTTGTGTGTAAAAAAACATTCTTTGCAGAGAACGGTTATTGTTTAGAGAACTGACTGACGAGATGTCGAGTTCACACTAGATATGAAACCAATGGGTTTTTTTCTAAACTATTACGTTACACATACAAAAATATATATAACACATATACATATAAACACATATATATATACATACACATAATTAAGTAGCATAATACGCTATTTGGAAATGACTGCAATGTATACAGTTCAATATTTAGCCAAAACAGATGAGGTTGTGCATGAACAGTTGGTAGGTATCATGGTTGATGAAGGGGCCACTCTGAAACCCTTATTCTATTTCTCTTTTCAGCTCCACCAAGGTGAATCCCACCCCTTCTATAATGTGTGTAGCAAGAAACAGCAAGAAGCCTTTCTTTGCTCTGGTCCCTTCTGTAATACTTTTTAGCCCAGTGGTTCCCAACCTGTGGTCCGTGGACCCCTGGTGGTCCGTAAAGGTGTCCATGAGCTAAAAGTGAATGAGAGCAGCTCATGATGGAAAGGAACAGGTTTATTGTGAGGGGAGGGTAATGGGGAGAGTAACAAAGGGGAGAGTGTTGAGATGGGAGCAGGAGATAGAGGAGGGGGAAAGGAAGAGCAATGTTAGGGGTGAGGGTAAGGAGATAGGGTAGAGACAATGTGGTCCTAATAATGGGGTGAGTAACTGGACCCAGCGATGGGACAGACCAGTCTGTTTGCTATGTCAGTATGGGTGATCCATTTGTTAGGGTTAAAGACAGTTTGTTGAGAAAGGGTCGGGACATTTTGAGGGGAGTGGGGAATGGAGAAGAAAGGGAAAAATAATATTAGTGAGGGTCAGAGAGGAACAAGACAGTGGGGAGGGTTATATATGGGGTGGGGACTAAAGTATGTGAAAGGGCAAGATGGAAGAGGGCAATAGGAAGGGAAAGGAGGGGTAGTGCCAGGCGATTAGTGAGAGAGAGGGGTTAAGTAGGAGATGCAGTGCTACCCCACATTATATATGGGTAGGTAGAGTTGTGAAGGGGAGAGATAGATAAGACAATGATCAGGGGCCAGATGCACCATCGTAGTCGTCGTCATCATTTCCATGCTGGCATGGGTTGGATGGTTTGACAGGGTCTTTGAGCTGCAGGACTGTGTCAAGCTCCAGTGCCACTCTTGGCATGGTTTCTACAGCTTGATGCCCTTCCTAATGCCAACCACTCCAAGAGTGTAGTGGGTGCTTTTTACATGCCACCGGCACAGGTGCCAAGGGAGGCTGGCAACGGCCACGATCGGTTGGTGCTTTTTACGTGCCACCGGCACAGATGCCAGGGGAGGCTGGGAACGGCCATGATCGGTGGGTGCTTTTTACGTGCCACCGGCACAGGTGCTAGGGGAGGCTGGCAACGGCCACGATCGGTTGGTGCTTTTTACGTGCCACCGGCACAGGTGCCAGGGAAGGCTGGCGACGGCCACGATCGGTTGGTGCTTTTTACGTGCCAGGGAAGGCTGGCGACGGCCACGATCGGTTGGTGCTTTACTGGTCTCAAAGGATAAATAATATCAGTGTTTTTTGCACATTAATGTGGACATTTATGAAGGTCAAAATTATTTTGCAATTAAATTAGAGAGATTCAGAAGAACAAATGAGAAAATAATTTGATTGAAACAGACAGAAAGCAAACCCCTGGAATAAAGGAACAAAGCAGCCGAGTGGGGCACTTGCTAAATTACCTTCTGAATATTATCGTAGTGGTTTCTTCGGTAGAGGGAAAAGGCTGCTCCTCGAGAAGTGTACGTCTCTACTCCTGTGTCTGTGACAACAAACAACATGGTCGGACTAGTGACTGCCTGTCAAACAGAAAACAAAATAAGAATCTCCTCTTAATTCCATTATTTAATTATAACATTATGGACACAATAACGAGTTTAAAGAATTCTTGTGAAATATCCAAAGGTTTGTTATTTGTTGGATGAGATTTAATACTTGTAAGCCATATCTCTCATCTTGTATTTGTTTCAGTTGCTGGACTGCAGCCAAGCTGGAGCACTGCATTGAACGGGGATTTAGTCTCACAAATCCACCCCAGTATGTATTTCTTCTTTTTTTTTTTCTTTTTCTTTTTCAAAGCCTGCTATTTACTTTGTCAGCCACTTTTGCCAAACTGCTAAGTTATAGGGATGCAAACAAACCAACGCCAGTTGTCAAGCAGTGCAGGGACAAACACACACACATGTTTACAATGGGCTTCTGTCTAACAGATTCCCTAACAAAGCCTTTAGTCAGCCCAGGGATATAGAATTTCTGGGGAAATATACAGCCTTTCTTTCAAATAATTTCGAAAATAATGAAGAATTTAATGAAACAACTTCGTCAGTATTAATTAAGTTGGTGTTTGGAACAAAAATTAACATCAAATTTTAAAGGAAAGTTTTTAGATTATTCTAAAATAGAAAGTTTCTATCTTAGCAGCAAGTGTCGTAGCTAGCACGACCATACAGCTGACAGCAGATGCTGTGAACAAGGGGTCATCTGTAAACAGAACAAGGTGTTGGTATGAAAAGGGTTAAAAATATTTAACTGTATCATTTTCTAGAGATGAAGTCAACTGAATTAGTTTGTATTTTTCAATCCCGTGTGGAAGGCGTCACACAGTGGGACCGAACCCAAAACCATTTGATTACAAAGAGAGCTTCTTAACCACACAGCCAAGCCAGCACCTATGTGGATTATCTAGATTAGTTAACTCTTTCTAATCTATGTCTGCAGATTGAGAACTGAGAAAATGTGAAAACACACAAGATTACACGGAGATAGGTTATTTTCATTGATTCTAGTCTGCTTAGAAAGAAAACCGTTAAACTCTTGTTAGAGATTCCAGGTGAATATCAATTCTTGGATCTTTCCAAACCATGAGAAAGTGACATTGCATTTTTCACAATAATTTTAAGGTTCACTTTTCCATGATTGCATAGACTGGATGGAATTCATTGAAGAATTTCTACAGCAGGATGCTCTTCTTGTCTCCAGCCTTCAACCAAGAAATGCAATATTTCCAATCAAGGCAATATTTCCTCGTGGAATCACATGTTTTCCACGGAAAACTGGAAATGAGCAACATTACTTGGATGCTGGTTTGATGCTTGTTTACAACCATCACATGATATGAAGAAGACAAGGCTATGCATGCACACAAAGTTTATAAAATATAATAATGAAATTATTGTATGCAGTGCTCAGGTGCACCACAACTTGTCAAAAGTGCGTATAAAGCATATGCAGTAATGTACAAATGTCTGGAAAAAGAACAGTGTATGAGTCAGATCCATGCTTGCGTGTGTATGGAGAGGAGAAAGATCAGGTGTAGTGTTGGTGAATCTCAGGAAGCATGGAAGTTTTGAAGGATGCAGTGCTCCGACAACTAACAACTGATGCCAGCAGTTTGTTCCATACTTCAGCAACTCTCAGTGTGAAAATATATATAAAATATATATATATATAAAATATAAATTAGAGATACAACCACTATTATGCAACTCAAACAGTGATAGACATAAACCAATACATAAATAACAAATAATATATATTTTTATAAAACATATAACTTATAACTAGATTTCAAAAGGTATAAAATGAATGATCAATATATAATATAATAAGTGAAAGAATTCATTTTATACCTTTTGAAATCTAGTTATAAGTTATATGTTTTATAAAAATATATATTATTTGTTATTTATGTGTTGGTTTATGTCTATCACTGTTTGAGTTGCATAATAGTGGTTTTATCTCTAATTTATATTTTATATATTTATATTGTGAAATTTGATTTAATACTAAACTGAATTTTTCCCTGTAAGTCTGGAGTTATACTCCCTAATATTATTATTATATATATATATATATATATATATATATATCAGTGCCACATAAAAAATAGTACCCATGCTAAAGCCATGTAAATAAAAAAAACATGGTACCAGCACCACATATAAAGCAGCAGAGCCAGCACCATGTTCAAAGTACCCAGTCCACCCTGTAAAGTGGTTGGCATTAGGAAGAGCATCGATGCAGCCCTCCAGCTTATCACCTCCTGTCAAACTATCCAACCCATGCCAGCATGGAAAAGAGACATTAAAGGATGATGATGATGATAATGATGCTCAGGACAGAAGACATTTGTCCAAGATGTTGTGCAGTGGAACTGAACCCAAGCCACATGATTTGGAAGTGAGCTTCCTAACCACGCAGCCAAAAGAAATTGTTAAAACCAAGTTTGAAATGCAAAGAAATTCTGGCTTACCTGAAGGGCAGGAGAAGAATATTTGTAGGAGGAAAGCATCTGAACTGCGGGTGGAGACAAAGAATAAAGCTGACCTTCGTGGGAATTACCAAGGTAACAGAACATTTCCATTTTGGGGTCACATTTAATGGATTGTAGGGGGAAATCTGAGTCACACTGACTTGGTGTTCCTTGTCCTGATGCTGGGGGGAGAAAAAGAAAAAGAAAAAGAAAAACTAGCATTGGAAAGATAATTCTTACAGTTCATTATAGAAAGACTTTACATTAGAAAGACTTTACATTATAGAAAGACTTTACATTAGAAGGGGATGCAGAATTCTTTGTGAACTGAAATAAATGCTACATGAAGATGGTTGTGAAATGGCTGTAATTCTCTGGATTTGAAAACTGAGGGAAGCAGACGGATGGAACCAGATTACCTGCCTTTGCGTAGCATTCCTACTCATCCATGAAGAGGTGCTGGATTTAGGGTTTCAGGCGCTGGGTCCAGGCACACTCCAACTGACTAAATGTTTGAATGTGTCCTCATTAGCCAATTCAGTATCGAATTTATTAGCAGGCATCCCATTAGGAAAGATGCAAGAGCTTTCTGTACATTCCTAAAATTAGGCGTATACAGAATGGGTTTATGAAGATTAGAAGAGGTGTAAGTGGGTCTTTTACGATGAGAATGGTTGAGGAGGAAGTACATGAATTTGTGCAGGAGAGAGACTGTGCAGGCTGCACACACACACACACATACTTCTAAAGAAGGAAATAAATGAATGCTCAAATTCTTTGTTTTCCTTGTTATCAGTGTATCTACTTTTATATCTATATTAAAAAGAAAATGTTTCCTTCTCGAGCTCATAAGGGCCAGTTTCCTTGTTTTCATGGCATATATCTTCCCCACCTGGATGCGACACAGGTCCATCGCAGTGTTACTCATTTTTGCCAGCTGAGTGGACAGGAGCAACGTGAAATGAAGTGTTTTGCTCAAGGACACAACATGTCACACCGTCCAGGAATTGAAACCACAATCTTACGATCATGAGTCCAACACTCCTAACCACCAAGCCACATAACCTCCACTTTTTATATAAGACCAAAATCACTGACAAGGCTTTGATCATATCAGGCACGAAATGCCATGCAGCAGGATTGATCCCAAGACCACACGGTCAGGAAGAAAGCTTCTGAACCGCAGTGCCATGTCTTCAGGTTGTTGTTCTTGTTATTTGGTGTTTTGTTCTGTCAGGATTTTGGATTTCATAAACTAAGGGAGATAATCAGGGAGACGGGAGTGTGGCCAACCAACAGAATTATAGTTTTCTACTCTAGGCACAAGGCCCGAAATTTGGGGGGATGGGGCCAGTCAATTAGATCGATTCCAGCACGCAACTGGTACTTAATTTATCGACACCGAAAGGATGAAAGGCAAAGTCGACCTCGGCAGAATTTGAACTCAGAACACAAAGACAGATGAAATACTGCTAAGCATTTCACCTGGCATGCTAACGTTTCTGCCAGCTCACCACCACCTTGGCAACATAATCATTGATACTTACCTGAGTATATACATAGCAGCTGCATGTGTCTCCATGAAATATCAGGTAAACCAATCTTATAAAGTAATGTGTCAGCTTTAATTTTTCCATTTACAAAAACGCTTTGATCTGCAAAAGAAGAAAAGATTGAATCAATAAATATTGAACCTTTTATTGATTGGTCAGGGAACAGAATCGATATTTCATAATCCCAATAGTTTCCTCATATTTTTGTACAACACAAACACTCCCTCACCCCACAAGATCCAGTTGCACTTAATGGCTGATCTAATTAACTCTGGTCAGTGATTAACAGCTGATGATGTTTGATATGTCATACAAATGAATCAAAAGATCAAAGTCTCAAATAGTTTTATTTTAATAACCCTTCCACCAAATTTTAATCACATACCTACAGTTGAAATAATTATCATTTTTGTTATTATTATCTATTACACGATAATTCAGTTAGCAGGCATTTTATCTTGATGTTTGGTGAAAACAAATTATCATTATTATTATTATTATTATCATCATTCAGTAATCTTATTTTTATATTGTGCTTTCACTTCACTACCGAGTGCAGCTCTGTGTGCCTTGGGTATGTGCTGTGGTTTGTTGTGGTGCTCTTATTTTCACAGTATTGAAAGTGTTTTGCAAAGGATGTGTGCAGTGCCCAGTAGTGCAATTTTCTGTGTTATATGTGTTTGTAAGTCCTGGTGTTTTTGTTATGTATTTGTCTGAATATTTTTTATCATGCCTAATGCACCTACTATGATAGGAATTGTTTCTGTTTTCAGATTCCACATTCTAGTTACCTCTATTTCCAGGATTTTGTATTTTGAAATTTTCTCCATTTCTTTTAGAGACATGTTGTCATCTGCTGGTATTGATACATCAATTAGAAAGCAATTTTTTTTCTTCATGATCTCTGACAACTATATCTGGTCTGTTGGCCTTAATTTCTCTATTTGTGTGTATTGGCATATCCCAGAGTATGGTTGCTTTCTCGTTTTCTGTGACCTTTTCTGGCGTGTGCCTATACCATCTTTTTTCTGTTGTTATTCCATAATGTTGGCATAGCTTCCAGTGTATATAGGTCGCAACTCTGTCGTGTCTGTGAATATATTCCTTCTTAGCCAGGACTGGGCAGCCATTATTATTATTATTATTAAGGTGGTGAGCTAGCAGAATCGTTAGAGAGCAGAACAAAGAAAAGTTGCATTTCTTCTGGTTCTATATTCTGTGTTCAAATCCAACATTTTGCCCTTCATCTCTCTGTGGAGAATGGGGGTCGATAAAATAAAGTACCAGTCAAGTGCTGGGGTCAATGTTAATGATGAGTTCTTCCTTCAAAACTAATTTAGGCCTGGAACCTAAATTAGAAACCATTAAGAAGCTTGCTTCCTGAGCATGTGGTCTTGGGGGTTAGTCTTAATGTGGCAAAGCCCCGATATGATCAAAGCCTAAATTAGAAACCATTATCATAACTCTGTCATTATTGGAATGACAGAATTATTACAGCATTAAAGCAAATACCTTGTGGTATTTGGTTATAGTTTTTTCCATTCTGAGTTCATATCTCACCGAGGTCAATAACATGAGGTGTCAGTCATGTAATGGAATTAATAATGTAATTGACTTTGGTTAATGCACATTACTCTGTAAGGAGCACGGGGGATTGGGACAGGGTCAGTTGCCTCAGTTTCTCTGGTGTAAATATATTCCTCCCGGGATGGGATGCCAGTCCCTCACACGTTTACTCATTTTCACCAGTCAAGTGGACTAGAGAGCAATGTGAAATGAAGGGTTCTGCTCAAGAACACAACACATCAAGTCCAGGAATTGAAACCACAATCTTACAACTATATGTCTGACACTCTAACCACTCAGCCATGCATCTCCACAAATAATTGACTTCACTGGTCCCTAAAATCTGACAGCTTGTACTGGTATTAGAAATCCTACTTTATACCACAATAAAAATAATACAAGGACCAGAAATGTCTATTGAGGGACATTACAATCCCCTTCAATCATCATCATCATCACCATTTAACATCCGCTTTCCATGCTAGCATGGGTTGGACGGTTCGACCGGGGTCGGGTAAGCCATGGAGGCTGCACCAGGCTCCAGTCTGATCTGGCAGTGTTTCTACAGCTGGATGCCCTTCCTAACGCCAACCACTCCGTGAGTGTAGTGGGTGCTTTTTACGTGCCACCTGCACAGGGCCAGAGCAGGCTGGCAAACGGCCACGATCGGTTGGTGCCTTTTACGTGTCACCAACACGGACGCCAGTCAGGCGATGCTAGTAACTGCTACACTCGAACAGTGCTTTTAAGTGTCACCAGCACTGGTGTCTTAACTACTACAATTACCATTCGAATTGATGTCATTATAAAAAAGTTTCCTAAATTCGCCAAAAATAAAAACTGATAAAAGGAACCCAGATTGTTTGGCAACTGGAACCAGTGACAGTCACAGCAACCATCAGGAAAAGATGGGCTGTGAAATAAACAGAACCATCAAGTGGTTTAATGCCTACGTTTCTTTAATTGCATGAGTCAGACAGATTTTTCATGAGACACATTTCCTATCACCTGGGACCTTTCCTGTGGCCAACCCCAACCTGTTTCCAAATGAGATTATATTTCTTCATGGCCAGGCACGTTTCCACAGAAAACTGGAAACGAGCAACATGTCTTGTATGGTGACGCTTATTTACCACTATTTCATAATTTCAAGAAACACACACAAGACAGTCTTCTTTCGGTTTCTGTCTACCAAAGCCACCCACAAGACTTTGGTCAGTCTGCAGCTATGGTAGAATATCTTTGCTACAGACAGACTGAACCGGGAAGCATGCGGTTGGCAAAGAAACTTGTTAACTCCGCAGTCAGACCTATGGAACTAATCAGTAGATCGGTCAAACAACTGGAGAACTGGTGGTTTCAAGATGCACAAAATACAACAAACTGTTTCTTGTTCAAACTGACTTTCTCCTTTCAAGAGCTCACAGTCGGCCAATAACCTGGTTGGAAACTGCAATGTATTATTGCAACAGAACCGATTCGAATGTTGAGTTTGTTGTACACTCTGCTGAGTGGTTGGCATTAGGAAGGGCATCCAGCTGTGGATCTTTGCCAGATCAGATTGGAGCTTGGTGCAGCTTCCTGGCTTCCCAGACCCCTGTCAAACCATCCAACCCATGCCAGCATGTAAAGCGGACGTTAAACGACAATGATGATGAACCCATACTGGCATGAAAGACAAAATAAAATACAAAAAAAATAAAAAACAAAAAAGACGGAAGAATGTTTGGTTTTTTTCTTCCTAATTTTTGCTTTGTGTCCTTGTTTTATGCCTTGAACAATCTGGGACTTTCTTGATTTAACTTTCCTTATAATAAATAATTAAGTTATTGATTATTATGAGTAACAAATATGATAATTGATAATTGATTTATAATAAAATCTTAATTTATTATTACAAGTAAAAAAATTACAGTGACAATTTCATAGAGAAATACGTTTCTTTATCATCATCAGCATCATCATCATTTTAACGACCACATTTCAATGTTTGCAGGAGTCAGGTGGTGTTTATCGAAGTAGACAGAGTTTATATTCCACATCTGGATGCTCTTCCCATCACCAACCCTTAACTGTTCTCAAGGAAGGTAATATTTACCCACAGTCAAACATGTTTCTATTGAAGGTGCTCATTCACAGTTATCATGCAATGCTGAGATGAGGGGGACATTAACACACACACACACACATATATATATATATATATATCAATCATCATCATTTAATATCCATTGTCCATGCTGGCATGGGCTGGACAGTTTGACCAGGGTTGGTATGCTGGAAGGGCTGCAACAGACTCCAGTCTGATTTGGCATGGTTTTCTACAGCTGGATGCCCTTCCTAACAACGCCAAACACTCCGAGAGTGCAATGGGTGTTTTTATGTGCCACCAGCACAGGTGCCATTTGCATGACACCAGTGTCTGCCATAACTGCAATTTTGCTCGGCTTGATGGCTCTTCTTTTCAAGCATGACACAATGCCAAAGATCTTGGTCATTGCCTCTGTGAGGCCCAAAACTTGAAAGGAACTCAGCCACTTTGCCTCTGGGAGATCCAATATGTATATACACACAAACACATGTTCTTGGCTTTATGAAAGTCCTGGTTGGAGGCCTAACCTTCCGAGTTCTTTTACAGGGCTTAGAAAAACTGAAGGGCTGCTGCAATAAGTGTGTGAATCTGAGAGGGGAAATATGTTGAATAAAATCATAATTAACTGATCCTCCTCTATTTTCTTTTACCCTTAAAGCCAGGAACTTTTCAACATCCCCTTGCATGTATGTATGTGTGTGTGTATATATACATCATCATCATCATCATCATTGTTTAACGTCTGCTTTCCATGCTAGTATGGGTTGGACAGTTTGACTGAGGACTGGCGAACCAGATGGCTGCACCAGGCTCCAATCTGATCTGGCAGAGTTTCTACAGCTGGATGCCCTTCCTAATATCAACCACTCTGAGAGTGTAGTGGATGCTTTTACGTGCCACCTGCACAGGAGCCAGTCCAGTGGCACAAGCAACGACCTCACTCAAATGTTTTTCACGTGCCAGAAGGGCAATGCTGGTAACGATCACGCTTGAATGTTGCTTTTTACGTGCCACCGGCATGGAGGCCATCAGCTGCTCCAGCAACGATCGTGCTCGGATGGTTCTCTTAGCGCTCCACTAGCACGGATGCCAGTCATCAAATTTGAATTCGATTTCGATTTCACTTGCCTCAACAGGTCTTCGCAAGCAGAGTTTAATGTCCAATGAAGGAAAGGTACGCATAAGTGGGCTGGTTACACCCCTGGCATAGGCCAAGAGGTTATGGTCTCACTTGGCTTGCCAGGTCTTCTTAAGCACAGCATATTTCCAAAGGTCTCAGTCACTAGTCATTGCCTTGGTGAGGACTAATGTTCAAAGGTCTTACTTCACCACCTCGTCCCAGGTCTTCCTGGGTCTATCTCTTCCACAGGTTCCTTCAACCGCTAGGGTGTGGCACTTTTACACACAGCCATCCTCATCCATTCTTGCCACATGACCATACCAGCAAAGTCATCTCTCTTGCACATGACATCTGATGCTTCTTAGGTCCAACTTTTCTCTCAAGGTACTTACACTCTGTCGAGTATGCACACTGACATTACACATCCATTGGAGTATACTGGCTTCATTCCTTGTGAGCTTACACATGTCCTCAGCAGTCACAGCCCATGTTTCACTGACATGTAGCATGGCTGTTCGTACACATGCGTCATACAGTCTACCTTTTACTCTGAGCGAGAGGCCCTTTGTCACCAGCTGAGGTAAGAGCTCTCTGAACTTTGCCCAGGTTATTCTTATTCTAGCAGCTACACTTTCAGCACACCCGCCCCCGCTACTGACTTGGTCACCTAGGTAGCGGAAGCTATCAACTACTTCTAGTTTTTCTCCCTGGAACATGGTAGACGTTGGTCTCTGCACATTTTCAGTGTTTATTGCTCCTGAGCATCTGCCACATACAAAAACAATCTTCCTAGTTAGCCTTCCTCTGATATTGTGGCACCTCTTATGTGTCCATAGCTTGCACAGGGTACATCTTATGGAGTTTCTACCTACACCCCTACTACAGATCGAGCAGGGTCATCTACCTGAAGGGATTTATGGTTTGCCTGCCTTTCTACTTATTAGGACTTTGGTTTTGGCTAGATTGATTCTGAGGCCCTTCGATTCTAGACCTTCCTTCCATACCTGAAACTTCTCCTCCAGTTCTGATAGTGACTCAGCAATTAGAGCAAGGTCATCAGCATAGAGGAGCTCCCAGGGGCATCCTGTCCTGAATTTCTCTGTTATTGCCTGGAAGACTTTGATAAATAGGAGGGGGCTGAGGACTGAACCTTGGTGGACCCCTACCTCTACCCTGAATTCTTCACTGTACTTGCTGCCAACCCTCACCTTACTGACAGCGTCCCTGTACATGGCTTGCACAGCTCTCACTAACCATTCATCTATCCCAAGTTTCTTCATTGACCACCAGATAAGGGATTAGGGGACCCTGTCGAAGGCTTTCTCCATGTCAACAAAAGCCAGGTACAGGGGCTTATCTTTGGCTAGGTATTTCTCTTGCAGCTGTCTTACCAGAAATATAGCATCAGTGGTACTTTTCCCTGGCACAAATCCAAACTGCATCTCATCTAAACTGACTCTCTCCCTAATCAGTTGGGCTATGACCCTCTCCGTAACCTTCATTACCTGATCCAACAGCTTGATACCTCTGTAATTATTTATATCTAAAGCGTCACCTTTACCTTTGTAGCAGTTCACTATTATGCTGCTACACCAGTCATTGGGTATGACTCCTTCGTGTATCACCTGGTTAACTATGCAGGTGACTAGGCTATAGCCGATACTGCCAGATATTTTGAGCATCTCTGCAGTAATTCCTGATGGGCTGGGGGCTTTCCCTGTCTTCATACTCTTAATTGCTTTATCTACCAAGCTACTGTCAACTTAAATTGCTGGTCCCTCTATTGGGTTGACAATCAGCAGACTCTCTTTCTCCCATTCATTTTCTTTATTCAGCAACCATTCATAGTGGTTGGTGTCTCCAAGTCTCTCTCTTTGCAACCTCGTTTAGTGCAAGAGAACCATCATCCATGCGGACACATTTCTCTCCTACAACATCATGATTCTCTCTCACACACTGTCTTGCAACAAGAAATACCTCAAGTCTTTCATCCTCACGGCACAGAACATTGGCAAATTTTTTCTTATCTGCTTCCCCTCTGGCTAAATAAACCTGTCTCCCATCTTCTCTTCTGGCAGTCTGATATAATTCCCAGCTACCACCGTTCTTCCAGTCCTTCCAAGCCTGTTTCTTTTCTCTAATAGCTCTATCAAAAACACTGATTCACCACCACGTTATTTTGGGTCGAGAGGGGACTTTGCACCATCCACAGATCTGGTCAGTGGCCCTCAGCAGGTTGTCCCGTAGAAACCTCCAGTTGTCTTCTACATCATGTGAAGCTATATCCCCTTCTATTTCGTCAAAGGCTTTGAGTAATATGTCTCTAAATCTTTGTCCATTCACAGGATCTTTAAGCTTCCAGACCCTTCTCCTCCATGCTGGTCGTCTTCTGGGCATCCACTTTTCCCTGATCCTGAAGTCACAAGCCACCAGTCTATGTTGTGGGGTACATTCTTCACCTGGGAAGGTTTTGGCATTTATAAGCAGCCATCTTTCCCTTTTTCTGGTGAGGATGTAGTCAATTTGGCTAGTGTGTCTGCCAGATTGGTAGGTGACGAGGTGCCTGGCAGGTTTCTGAAGTTAGTATTGCAAACCATAAAATCATTTGCATCGCAGAACTCCAGCAGCCTGGTTCCCTCCTCATTACAAGAACCATAGCCGTAGCCTCCATGTACGCCATGGAAGCCCCCTGTAAGTTGTCCAACATGTCCATTGAAGTTATGTATGTATGTATATATATATATGTCTGTATATATATACATATGTATGTATGTATGTATACACACACACACACACACACACACATAACAGGCTCCTTCCAGTTTCTGTCTACCATATCCACTGACAAGGTTTGGTCAGCCCAGGGGTATAGCAGAAGACTAGCCCAAGGTGCCACACAGTAGGACTGAACCTTAAACCTATATAGTTGGAAAGCAAACTGCTCAACCACACAGCCATGCGTGTACCAATTAATTGTTTCAAATTCAAAAATTATCTTTAATTAATAAAAGAATTTGTTTCCCTCCACTGTCTGTGCTGTCGTTTACTCATATCAATCGTCTGGAAGCTGTTCAGCGACGTGCAACCAAAAGAATACCCTCCATCAGGCATTTGCCATATCCTGAACGCTTTACTTCCCTGGGCATGGACACATTGAAACTCCGACGTCTGGCAGCTGACTTGGCAGACACCCATAAAATTATCAACCATCTTACAAACAATAACTCTGAGCACCTTTTCAAACTCCACCCATCTAACACCCGTGGACATATTTACAAAGTCAGAAAACAGCACAGCTCCCATGACTTCAGGAAACATTTTTTCATGCTGAGAGTTGCTGAAGCATCGAACAAACTGCCGGCATCAGTTGTTAGTTGTCGGAGCACTGCATCCTTCAAAACTTCCATGCTTCCTGAGATTCGCCAACACTACACTTGATTTTCTCCCCTCCATACACACACAAGCATGTATCTGACTCATACATTGTTCGCTTTCCAGACATTTCTACATTACTGCATATGCTTTATATGCACTTTCTGACAAGTTGTGGTGCACCTGAGCACTGTATACAATAATTTCATTATTATTATTATCAGAGCTGTTTAATTAAAAGTTTATCTCTAATGAAAAAGACCAATAATTAGCATGCTAAAGTTCAATTTCTGAGGAATTGAAGAGATAAGCTATAAATATTTGCCCTGGATAATATACAGGGATATGACAAGAATTTCGATAGCGGAGGCAGAGGCATGGCTGTGTGGTTAAGGGGTTTACTTTGTATCCAGATGGTTTGGGTTCAGTCCCACTGCACCACAGAGAAGTATTTTTTAGAGCTCTGGATCAACCAGTGCTTTATCAGGGAATTTGGTAGACAGAAACTGTGAGATGTGTGTATGTGATAGAGAGAGAGGGGAGGGGAGAGAATGTCCTAGTCCCCTTACCACTTTGGATGTAAACAAATCAATGTTGCTTTGTTTCCATCTTCTTAACCTAATGGCTTGGCAAAAGGGGTTGACAGACTAAAACACCAGACTTAAAAAAGGAAAGTAGCACGGTCAATTTGGTTGACTAAATCCAACAAGGTGGTGCTCCAGTATGGTCACATACCAGTGACTGAAACAAGTAAAAATGTTAAAACGAAACATTAATACCTATACTGCAGTTAAGTAGACTAGCAAGTAAACCAACCTGGGGTTAAATAAGAACTGCAAGCAACATGTTGGATTAACTTAGCAAGAGATTCCATGAGACGCCAGCAGTGGGGTGTCACCCACACCCAGAAGCTGGCATTTCACCGTTTTGTACACAATTTACTTGCTTTTGTATGAGTTTAGAAAAACTATTTTTAAGGAAAATTAAGACATTCAGGACCCTGTTTCATTAGGTTTTGGCCAGGTCTTTGATTCTGATCCATTATTAAGCTTAACACTGAAATACATATCACAGCAAGTAGATTATCATCATCATCATGGTCGTTTAGCGTCCGCTTTCCATGCTGGCATGGGTTGGACGGTACAACTTGGGTCTGGGAAGCCAGAAGGCTGCACCAGGCCCAGTCTGATCTGGCAGTGTTTCTACAGCTGGATGCCCTTCCTAACGCCAACCACTCCGTGAGTGTAGTGGGTGCTTTTTATGTGCCACCAACACAGGTGCCAGATGAGGCTGGCGAACGGCCATGCTCGGATGGTGTTTTTTACGTGCCACTGGCACGGAGGCCAGGCGAGGCTGGCATGGCCACGATCGGATGGTGTTTGTTACGTGCCACCAGCACGGAGGCCAGTTGATGCAGTACTGGCTATGGCCATTATACAAAATAAGTTAATACCTGATAATCCATGAGATACAGTAAGAAGCCAAACAATGATGTTTCAGTTTATTCTAAAAACATCCTGGCAAATTCAAACAAATACCTTCCATCCGGCATCTACCATACTCTGGGCAGGGATACATTGAAGCTCCAAAGTCTGGCAACTGACTTGGTAAACACCCATAAAATTATTGACCATTGCACCAACAACCACATTGAGCACCTTTTTGAATTCCATGTGTCCTAATACACATGTGGGCATTCCCTACAGCACAACTCCCATCCCTTTCGGAAACATTTTTTCACACTCAGAGATGCTGAAGCATGGAACAAACAACCTGCATCAGTTGTTAGTTGCCAAGACATTGCATCCTTTAAAACCTCCATGCTTCCTGAAATTCACCAACACTACACCTGACATCCCTCCCCCCACCATAAGCATGCACACCTGTATATCATGACTCATACACTGTTCACTTTCCTGACTTTTCTACATAATTCTATGTACTGTACATGCACCTTTGATGAGTTGTAGTGCACCTGAGCACAATACACAATAATTCCATTATTATTATTATTATTATTATTATTATTATTTGACGTTGGTTTTTGTCATCAGAGAACATTTCTTCTCTTTAAATAATGTGTGTTCATAACACATGCAATTCCCTAGTGTTTCAACCTTATTGTAGGTCTCCTCAGTCAAAGTTATCCTCCCAGGCAAATGACTCTAACACAAAAGCACAAGGTCCGTGTTCATAGAACTCAGCAAACAAATTATTTGTTGATCTCTGCCAAACATAAATAATCCATGGGGTACACACAGAACAGTGAGAATCGAAACAATGGTGTGTCTATTCATTCTTAACACACCCTGGAAAAAATCCAAACCTGAATACCTGATTAATGTTGGTTTTTTGTCCTCAGAGAACATCTCTTCCCTTTAAAAAATATGTGTCCATAACACACGCAATTCACCAGTGTAAAAGGACAGAGACACTGCAGTGTTTCATCCTTATTGTATGTCTCCTCAGTCAAAGCTACCCAGCCAGCAGACGACTAAGAAAAACAGACACTCTTGTTTATATAATTCGGCAAATAAATTATTTACTGATGCCTGCTGATGCCTGCCAAACAGATAATAATAATTCATGGGGTGCACACAGAACAGGAGGGAGAATCCAAGCAATGATGTGTCTATTTGTTCATAATACACTCTGGCTAACTCAAACATGACTGTCTGATTGCTGTTGGTTTTCATCATCAGAACATACCTCCTCCCTTTGTATGATGCATGTTCATAACACACAAGATTCACCAGTGTAAGGGGACAATGGGGGGCAGTGTTTTCTGAGGGTAAACAACAGGATTACATTTGAATCTGCTGGAATGAATAGATATGTTCATACCTATTCTAACAAAACTCAGACACAACAAACCCACGAGAAAACTTCCAAGAACAAAATTCTCTTAAAATAATAAAGAAATTGGCTTTAAAATTTAAATTACTTTTTTTATAATTACAACACATTTGAAGATAGAAATGAAAAAGCAGAAATGAACAGAAAGGACAAAAATAAATTTAGAACACCAGAAACAAAAGAATCCAAAAGACTGGAAAAATGGAAAAAAAGAGATAAAAATAGAAAAAGAAATTAGAGAAAGTTGAGTGAAAGAGGAGAGAGAGAGAGAGAGACTGGAAATGATTCTAAAAGATGAGGAAATACAAAAACTCATCTAAAAGACAGAAAAGAGTGCAAAAGGTGAATGGATTAAAGAGTGAAAGGATTAAAGAGTGAATGGAAGTGTCCTTGACATGCTGAACAGTTTGCAAGAATTGAGGTTTGGCTCCAATTTCATGGCAAGAAGAAAATGAAAGATAAATCTACCCCCTGGGAACTATTCCTGACAAATAGATGAAGTAAGACAATGGGAAATAAGGTGTTCCTGCCAGAAATACCAAGGAACCCATTGCTGGTCTGAATCCTTGATCGATCAGAAAGAGGACTGATATCTTCTTATAAAGTCAGTCGTGGGGCTTAAACTAAGACTATTTTGGATTCGAGTATAAAATCTAGATAACATAATCAACTTCTTGATAAAATAGAAAAAGAACCTTACAAAACATAATTATGTTCATATAGAATAATTAATGGTAAAAATTATGAAAAAAGAAACAACAGTTACCTTTGACTTGAACCATAACTTTAGGCAACGATTTGGTTGAGCCATTAATTCCACTATTTCCATGGAGTTTGGGAAGATAAATTGTGTCTGGAGTTATTGCAACATTAGCTATTTCGGCGATATTACGAGTTCCTTGTCCAAAACTCCTACGTTTCTTTCTACTTCCACGTTGATCTGAGCTGAAAACCCATTGGGTATATGCTTCGTCGTTTTTGATATTCACAATAGAACTGCTGTCAGAGGGCAAGAGTAATTCATTAGACGACAAAGAGGGGGGTGAGGAAGTATTTTCGAAATCCCCTGCAATTAATTCTGTTGACTCAAAGCAGGAACTTGAAGCCTTTGGTTGGTTCGCATCCAATGTTGCCTGTGAAGCTGGATTACTCATATGAAGGCCCACTTTTCGAAAGCCATTATAAAAATTTAACTTGAGAACATGAGCATAGCGGTTGGACATTAAGGCTATGAAACTTTCATTGATGACCACTTTGCTAACGACATGTCCCCAGTTTATAATTAAAATATGAACAACGTCTTTGTAAGAGCGTGAACATTCAGCAGAATATTTTTCTTGGATCATATAAAGGTTAACTTTTTTGTGACAAGCAACAGCAAGAGTACCTGTATGAGAACAAACGCTTAAACTATTTGCCTTTTCTTCCTGCGGTATTTCAAGGACTTCAAAGACAGGTTGACCAGGAATAATAACGGGGTATTTTTCAGCTACACGTAAGCTTATTGTAAAATTCTTTTTATTTTCCCATTTTTTCAGATCGAGATAAGTCTTTATGAAAGTTAGATTCTCATGGCGGAAATGTTTCACTTCTAAAGTAGCCAAATAATCATCTGGAAAAAAGAAAATAAAAATACAATTTTCAAAAAAGGAAAAGAAAATTAGATTCGAGATCACAATTTCTTTTGTACTGGTCAAAAAAGAAGGGCCTCATTAATAGAATCAGCAATTGGGATCATTGCTTAATTAACACGAAAACCATAAAAGTTAATCAGTCGAGCAAATTAGAATTTCCAGTCAGGACAGAAAGTAATTCTCCAACAACATGTTCTGTGGCATAGAGCAGTTGTTCCTAAACTTATCTCATTGCAGAACCCAGACAACATTCCAGATACTAGGAATCTACATTCAATGGATATCAACACTGCATTAATTTTACAAGAAATTAAACAGAATAAAAATGATTTTAGAATGAGAATATATTTCTATAAGAAAGCATAATAATTTACATTTTGGAATAATTTTATGTTTATAATATGAGTAGCTTATAATAACTTATTTTGAAAATGGTAAAAACTATTTCTCTTTTATCAAATGGCTTTTTTTCTTCTTTTATTAACAGACACTTTCTCTCCAAGGATTCTAGAATTATTTCATGAAACATTGAGAGTCCCTAAAACCCACTTTGGAAACACTGAACAAGACCATCTCTTCTACTAATAAAATAAAACTGAAATTTTATATTCATTCATCGTTTTTAGTCATTATTTATACAAATGACTAGAGAAATAATTAAATTAAACCGTAAAATGTGGCCATGTTCTGTTTTGTTGCTGTTTGGCTTTTCGTAACATTTTTGGTAACATTTAAATCCCAACACCAACAAAATTTATTAATTAAATCGAATGAAATACAATTAAAGATCCAACTGAGTCCTATAACATTAATAAAATCCACAGAAAAGTGTCGGATAAATATTGTTTCGCCAGTTGGAAGCCCATCCTTTATGAATTTGGCTCGTTTCCAAGAATCTCATCAATATTTTCTGATAATGTCCGATAGATTTCCTTTTTTTTAACCAGACACAGAGAAAGCATCGCAGGTTTGTAAACATAAAATAGATGTTGAGAATACAAAATAAAGGAAAGCAGGCATCATCCCGACCACGGTTTCATTTAGATGCTAATAAGTATTTAGTAGTATATTTAGAAACAATCATGAAAATAATAATAATAATAATATAATCTATCCGTGAAGCCAACATCCCAAAGCTGTGAGTTTGCTGGGGGAACCTGGAATGAGATTTTAACAGAAATGGGCGGATTTGTTTGTCATTCAAATAGAAACAAATATCTCGATACATAAAATATATTCTTCACTTGTTTCTCTCTTTATTATTATTATTATTATTCTCTGCTACAACTAATGATTCCCCCAAAAACCATTTATTATTGTTCAGAAGAATGAATGGTTTTGGCTTTCTCTGGCTCCGCCATAAACCGTTTCCCGTTTACATGTTGGAACCATGCTGTCATCCATCAACACACAAACCTCCTCTCCTCCTCTTCAGGCAACAAGAAGAAACCAAAAATCGAAATTAACAATCAAGACACAATAATTAAACAGGTACTCTGCGATACAAGTACCAATTAAACACTTGCTTTCCACTCGGGGCTTCTCTCTTCAATGCAAATTATTCTAATAATTTACTTAATAAAATTCCTTTCTTATTCATTCTCTTCTACAAAGAATCTGATTAATTTTTAATTAAGACAATAATAATAACACTGAAAATCATCAATATATATATATTAATCGAGTGATATTAATATATATATTAACACAAATGATTAGAAGAAGGCATCAGAAGCCTGTGTAAGTGGAATGGTCGTCTTCTTCGAGTGTGTCTCCTACCTTTCTCGCTGTAAGCCAACTGCTGGACCAAGCCTTCTGTGTTGATGGAACAGACATTCTTCCATCCTTTGCCGACCTGGATACGGAATACTTCCAATGAACCTGCTACGGTAGCAATGAACACACAATCACTCGATGTGCATATAGATATCGGTTCGTCGACCACGGGGAGGACGACCTGGGATTTGAACCCGAAACACCTGAACACGCGAACCATCGTTGATACTTTTTTTGATTTTTTGGGGGGTTTTCTTTTTAGCCAGGAAAGAAGAAGTCTGAGAAATGGTTAAGAGAATAGAACTGATCTTCTGCCATCCGACTGTGGACAGAGAAGCGCCTTCGTTGTTTGCCTTGCACTCATTTCGTCCGAATCAGTCGAGAACCGAGGAAAAAGTCGTCAGCTATCTTCAACCATGACTGCCAAGAAATGCTGTAGTTGTGTATGACTGCTGCTCCTCCACCGAGGTTGTCACGGGAGGCTTCCACCACAATCACACACCACTCGAAAACTGAATAAACCAGCTTTGTAGGAATTGAACAGAACTTTAAATTCGAGCCTGTTTTATATTTCATTCGAAACATAATCTATTTCGCACAATAATTTTCTTTTAATCGAGAAATAACCCCCGTTTTTTCTTTATATTTTATTTTAACAAACATTTATGTCCTTTCGGTTAACTTCATCATTCAAAAATCAAAATTAAGTTTGTTTAAAGAGAGTCAAAACTATTGAGAAGGTTGCAAGACGCAACGAAAATTTTAGGAAAATAAAAATAAGAAATAAGTAGCAATTTTACCGATGAGTGTTTTATATTATGAGGCACAAAAAGAAAATGACTCTCCCCAGAATATGCTTCAACACACGAACTCATATAAAGAATCTTGCAAACCAAATCCAAAAACGAAGTTTATTTAAAGTTATATCAAAAATGGGACGAGAAAATCTAAATTCTTTACAACAGGCACAAAGCTGCCTTATAGACTTGATAGTCTTTATTTAAAAACAAAAAAATTCAGTGCTTTGCCCTAAAATCCTTTCTGTTGAAGAGCATAGGCTCCAAAACTAAAAGACTTTCCCATTCTTTCTGAGCATTAAACTAATAAACCTGCTTGTTGTTCCTACACTTATCTTGTTTTCTGTAAATTTGAACTATATATACACGAGTGGATAAAACACATCTAGTAGGAATCACATGTTTTAAATTATATCGTTTAGCGTCCGCTTTCCATGCTGGCATGGGTTGGACGGTTCAACTGGGGTCTGGGAAGCCAGAAGGCTGCACCAGGCCCAGTCTGATCTGGCAATGTTTCTAGGGCTGGATGCCCTTCCTAACGTCAACCACTCCATGAGTGTAGTGGGTGCTTTTACTGTGCCACCGGCACAGGTGCCAGACAGGGCTGGCAAACAGCCATGGTCAGATGGTGCTTTTTACGCGCCACCAGCACAGGGGCCAGGTGAGGCTGGCAATGGCCACAATCGGATGGTGCCTTTTACGTGCCACCGGTACGAGGCCAGTTGGGGTGGCGCTGGTAACAGCCACGTTCAGATGGTTTTTTTTACGTACCACTGGCACTGGTATCACAGCTACAATTTCCATTGATGTTGATCGATTTCGATTTTGATTTTGATTTTGATTTGCCTCAAAAGGGCTTTACAAGTAGAGTTTTGTGTCCTAAGAAGGAAACTTATGCATAAGTGGACTGGCTACATCCCAGGTAGAGGCCACGGGTTATGGTCTCACTTGTCCTGCCGGGTCTTCTCACACACAGCATACTTCCAAAGGTCTCGGTCTCTAGTCATTTCCTCGGTGAGACTTAAAGTTTGATGGTCGTGCTTCAACACCTCATCCCAGGTTTTCCTGCCTCTTCCACAGGTTCCCTCAACCGCTAGGGTGTGGCACTTTTTCACACAACTATCTTCATCCATTCTCGTCACATGACCATACCAGCGCAAACGTCTCTCTTGCACACCACAACTGATGCTTCTTAGGTCCAGCTTTTCTCTCAAGGTACTTACACTCTGTCAAGTATGAACACTGACATTACACATCCATCGGAGCATACTGGCTTCATTTCTTGCAAGCTTACGCATATCCTCAGCAGTCACGGCCCATGTTTCACATGTGTCATACAGTCTGCCTTTTACTCTGAGCGAGAGGCCTTTTGTCACCAGCAGAGGTAAAAGCTCTCTGAACTTTGCCCAGGCTATTCTTACTCTAGCAATTACGCTTTCAGCACACCCGCCCCAGCTACTGACTTGGTCACCTAGGTAACGGAAGCTATCAACTATTTCTAGTTTTTCTCCCTGGAATGTGGCGAAAGTTGGTCTCAGAGCATTTTCAGTGTTTATATATATATAAGAAATTATATATATATAAGAAACAAGTTTAAAATAATGGTCATTCCATTTAATTCCTTTATTTGAGCAAACTTGGCTTACAGTTGTTTCCAGAAGTCATTACAGGTTCATTACTGATAGGTTTACTTGATTGGACTATTGAGGAAAATTGAATGACTTAAGAAAATTAATGGTACTTTTGTCAAAGCCATTTCTGGATATAAGTGCTCTGCTTGTTAATTGACCTCAGTTTATCAATTGACCAAACCTATCAGTAATGAACCTGTAACGACTACTGGAAACAGCTGTAAGCCAAGTTTGTTCCAATAAAAGAATAATATGTAATGACCATTATTTTTAACTTGTCTCTTATCTATCACTCTGAATAAAAACCAGTTTGTCTGGAGCCCATCCTTGGAGTTAAATACAGAATTGGGATGGACCATAACCTTGGACCCTACCAAAAGATTACCTGGAGTTCTTCACTAATCCAAATAATATTGTTAGCCAGGTGTGCCACCTGAGAGCTTATGAAGGATTTTGCCCGGATTGATAATCTCCAGCTATTTGTTCTATATATACATAGCTGAAGGATTAAAATTAATCAAAGGACATACTAAGTATTTCTACCTGCTGGAAACAACAGTCAAAACTCTTATTTAAATCACCAAAATACACTGATAATAACTATAGATATCAATCTCTCAGGATACATTCAAGTATTTGGACTCATCTCGAATGACATAATAGCCTAACCTTCCTCAGTACGCCTGCAATCGCCTATATTATTAATTCTGTTATTATCATTTTTAAATTGTTACACAAGATAATAACAGAATCAATGATATCGTCACAAATTATTTTTTCGTTAATTATTTGCTCCATATTGAATTTATATTATGAGCTATATATATAGCTCCCAACCATAATCTAGTTGATATTTTTTATTTTTGGATAGGATATAGTTTTCTTTTCCTTTTATGCCAACTTTTACATTTAGCCCGATCACTGTGTATATATGTATCATCATTATCATCATCATCGTTTAACGTCCGCTTTCTATGCTAGCATGGGTTGGACGGTTCAACTGGGGTCTGGCAAGCCCGAAGGCTGCACCAGGCCAGTCAGATCTGGCAGTGTTTCTACAGCTGGATGCCCTTCCTAACGCCAACCACTCCGAGAGTGTAGTGAGTGATTTTATGTGCCACCGACACAGGTGCCAGGCGAGGCTGGCAGACGGCCACGCTCGGATGGTGTTTTCTTATGTGTCACTGGCACAGGTGCCAGACGAGGCTGGCATATATATGTATATATATATATATATATATACATACACACATTATTGCCATTTTGAAGTTCCCGTGTCCATGATTCTTTGTGATGGACAAAGTTTACTGAGGCGCCAACTTCTGCCGGATGCCCTTCCTGTTGCCAACCATCACCTGTTTCCAAGCAGCGTATTTCCTCATGACCAGACATGATCTTGCCAAATACTGGGAATCCTACTGCTTGTGTGACAGTGACACTCACCTCCAACTCATGCAGACACACCCTGAACTCTATACTAAACTACATTTAAATAAGACTTCAGCGTAAAAATTCCAGACATGCTTTTGACCCCCCAGACAGAAGATAAACTATTTTGACTGATATTTGATGAGATCCATCATCAAAGCTGGTAATATTTTCTTTGTACAATTTTAAAATCATTTTATTAAATTCTTTCTTAGATTGAAATCTCTTAGATTCTGTGCTATTTCTACCTCCATCTTTTACATATATATATGGGGGGAAAAATGAATAGAAATGACTTTTCTGATAATTTTTCCACTTTAATAATTAGATATTTACAAAAAAGTAAACATCTAATTATCAAAGTGGAAAAATTATCAGAAAAACCATTTCTATTCATTCTATTTTTCGAATATATAACCGTTGCCAGTACCACCTGACTGACCCCTGTGCCAGTGGCACGTAAAAGCACCCACTACACTCTCGGAGTAGTTGGCATTAGGAAGGGCATCCAGGTGTAGAAACTCTGCCAGATCAAGATTGGAGCCTCGTGCAGCCATCTGGTTCGCTAGTCCTCAGTCAAATCATCCAACCCATGCCAGCATGGAAAGTGGACATTAAACGATGATGATATAATACTGTACTGAGGACTTTCTTTCTTATTCTACCATATATATATATATATATTTAATCATATCAAAGGGAAATGGAATTTAATTAAAATTTTAAATATTCAATCAAAATTTACATTTCCAGTGGTCTAACGTGCAAAAAAATTAGTCAAGAAGACTAAATATTAGTCATACGATATAGTGCATATTTATACACATAAGGAATCCACTTAGCGTGAGATTCAACACATTAGAAAGAACAGCTAGGTTCTATAAACCACAAAAATAACGGATAAAATTCGACAGAATGTTTTTCATTTCCAAATTTATTCCTGTCGAATTTTATCCATTATTTTTGTGGTTTACAGAACCTAGCTGTTCTTTCTAATGTGTTGAATTTCACGCTAAGTGGATTCCTTATGTGTATAAATATGCACTATATCGTATATATATATTTATATATACTACTTTGAGTTTCTGTCTGTCAAATTCACTGCCAAAGCTTTGGTCAGCCTGGGGTTAGAGCAGAAGACACTTGCCCCAAAGTGCAACTAAATATGAAAACGTGGTTGAGAAGTACACCTCTGTACATCCACATACACCAGCGTCCTCCTCGTAATTTTTAAGTCCATATTTGAATGGGTTTCCCTCCAATTCAGCATTTCACCCATTGTTGCACTCGTTTGTGAAACATCCTCACATCAACTTTCACCACTTCTGCCACGTTCCTCTTCCAGTTCCATTTCATTTGGACCTCCAGCCACATCTTTACCATCGGTCATCTTCCATATGCATCACAATTCCCGACCAGAACAATCTTCTCTCCTACACACTACATCTGACCCCTTGTAAGCCCAGTTTCCCACTCAACCCCGTTGTTCATCCCTACAGATATTCACCTAGACAAGGGTAGCTTTCAGTGAAACTGGTATTGTGAGAATGTCAATTAGTCTTGGCTTCAACAACACTCCAAACGTTACTAGTCCACAGAATTGAAATCTGGTGAGTTTGAAGGCCACAGCTTTGGTGTTACCCATGATTATAAAGATTGGGTAATATTCATTCTTTGGTTGCACAAGCTTTGTCAGATGTTGAGACCTGTTGGGGCAAGTGAAATCAAAATTGAACCAAATCCTATGACTGCCGCTGGACTGACTCCTGTGCAGGTGGCAAGTAAAGAAACACCGTTTCAACCCTGTGCTTGAGGAGATCCATTGAGTCAAATACATCAACATCAAAAATCAATGGAAGTTGTAGTTGTGATACCTGTGCCAGTGGCACATAAAAGAACCATCCGAACGTGGCCGATGCCAGCGCCACCTTGACTGGCTTCCGTGCCAGTGGCACGTAAAAAGCACGAACCGATTGTGGCCGTTGCCAGCCTCACCTGGCACCTGTGCTAGTGGCACGTAAAAAGCACCCTGGTTGGCGTTAGGAAGGGCATCCAGCTGTAGAAACACTGCCAGATCAGACTGGAGCCTGGTGCAGCCTCCTGGCTTCCCAGACCCCGATCGAACCGTCCAATCCATGCTAGCATGGAGAACGGACGTTAAACGATGATGGTGATGTACAACCTTCCACTGTGTACTTCATCCATCCAGGGCTTAACAACCATCTCATGGAAAGATACAAGATGACATGGCCTTTGTTACTCACTGCTCCTAAAACCATCACAGTTGCTGGAAACTTAATATGCATCACTGAGGGCAAAGATCTGCACATAACCATCTCTCATTTTTGTTTTTGTTTGGTCTTGGGCAAAGTTTATCTCATCAGAAAACCTAAACCTGCCATGAGGGATTTTAACTCTGCTAAGCAAGCACCTGGCAGGGGTCAAATGGTTTTCTTGTCTTTGCAGGCATGTTTTGTCCTCTCCTCAGAACAGACGACTCGTATCGAATGTCCTTGTGCACCGCTCTTCTGATAGTCGTCCACTCCAACACCCAAAGTTCTTTGCCATAAGTCTTCATTGATTTTCCAAGATCTTCATTGGTGATCTTTTGAACCTGTTGAACGAATTGCAGTGTCCAAATATTTAGAATGTCTTTTTTTCTTTGTCTTTAATTCAGTGGAAACATTCTTACTAGAGCCTTCCAATTCCATGCAGCCTCCAGAAGGTTGCCAATTCCTAAATCGCTCTGATCTTCACATGACTGCATGTCTTTCCATTTCTTATGTATTTCATCTGCCACGGAGGACCTGAAAGAAATAAAAACCTTTTCATCTGAAGAGTAATTAACACACCAATGATTAAGTGCCCTGAAATATCCCTCACAGCTTGTATTTTTTTGTCAACCAACCTATGATCCCACAGGCCCCAACCCCTACTTGACATTAGGGACACGGTTAGAAAATATTTTCTCCTCTCCTGCATACATAGTCCTGGGCAAACCATGGCCCCAGGAGACCTGAATGGCACACCTAAAAATAAATTACCTGGGTTGTTCTTAGTAGTGCAGCCCACCTGATGGTAAATCAGATTTTAAGGGACTCACTTCTCAAAAAAGGTTGCCCAATGCTCCATATATAGAATGGTTCTGTCTTCTTTCCACTTAATAAAACAGTTGTCTTCCTTAACTCTAAGACTTTTCCATTCTAAATTTTGTCTCCACATCAAAGACTTCCTTAGCAAATTTTCCTGTTTTAGCTAAAAGTGAAAGGTCGTTATGAACGTGTAAGAATTCCCATAGACAGCTTAAACCTTTCTGTTACAGTCTGAAGAATTATAATAAACAGGAGAGTTGGATCTTGATGGACACCTACCTGAACACTAAGTTCCTCATTAACATGACTGGAAAATCATTGTACATGGTTTGCACTGCTTTCACGAGGCGTCCCTAGATTTTTAACTGTGAAATTAAATTCCAGTTATTCCAGTAAAGATGTTAAACATCTACCAAAAAATAGAATTGTCATTTTCTGCAATTCACATTGGCTCAACAAACTTGACATAGTTCAGCAACAGAAGTCATTTCAAACATGACATTCTTCAACAAAGACCGTTATGTAAAACTGCTTTCCATCGTTAAGGGAAACGAAACGTTGAGTGGATAGACCTAATTTCTACAGTGAAAAAGTTCAAGACCAGCACACAACATAGCCAAGGGTCCTTGACAAACACTTTCTTCAGATTAACAAATAGAAGCACTCCGTCGGTTGCGACGATGAGGGTCCCAGCTGATATGATCAACGGAACAGCTTGCTCGTGATATTAACGTGCAAGTGGCTGAGCACTCCACAGACACGTGTACCCTTAACGTAGTTCTCAAGGAGATTCAGCATGACAAGGATGGCCCTTTTGAAATACAGGTACAACAGAAACAGGGAGAAAGAGTGAGAGAAAGTTGTGGTGAAAGAGTACAGCATGGTTCACCACCACCCCCTGCCGGAGCCTCAAGGACCTTTAGGTGTTTTCGCTCAATAAACACTCACAATGCCCGGTCTGGGAATCGAAACTGCGAGTCTGCTGCCCTTAACCACTGGGCCATTGCACCTCCACAGATTAACAAATGCTAAGACAAACTTAATCTTGACCGAACTTCTCTTGAAGCTGTCTCATCAAGCAGAGTGTGAGAGGGACTCAAATCCAAACCAATTCTCTTTCTAATAAATCGTGCCAAACTATTTCATAACACGGTCCATCATTTCTTTCTAAATCACCCTTGCAGCATCTCCATCCATCTGACATGACGAGTTCCTGTTCTGCCTGGGTTGATTAACTTTAAATAACAAACTAGTCTTAAATAAAACATGGCATTTGAGACTACGGAGGATAAGGTAGCACGAGGTACAAGATGCTAGAAAGTAAGACAGGATGGTCATATGTAGAATGTTTTGGATCATTGGTATACTCAACCAAGGTTGACCTAGGGCTAAATTTGACTGATGCTATTTCACCAACTGACTTCCTTCCAGAGAGATGAAAGATATTGGCAACTTGGGTAGATTTAAAATAATTAAACATTGAAAAGTAGTTTGTTGATAAGAGAATTGGCTCAATTAATTCTCTTAACACCCTTATTATTAGCAAAGCAAGGGTAGAGGGCTGACAGAATCTCAAAGACACGGCAGACGAAATGCCATCCAGGATTATTTTGACTGGTCTTTTATTCTTTTGGAGGTTATTAGAATAAAGGACCAGGCAATTAATGGGGTTGAGCCTGTGGTAGAGACTACAGCCCTTCCCTTCCGAATTACTGACCAGAACAGAAACCACTACTGCCAAGCCAAAACTAACATTACAATCACAGGCGTGGCTGTGTGGGTAAGAAGCTGGCTTCCTAATCACATGGTTCTGGGTTCAGTCCCAGTGCATGGCACCTTGGGCAAGTGTCTTCTACTGTACCCTTGGGATGACCAAAGCCTTGTGAGCGGATTTGGTAGATGGAAACTGGAAGAAGCCTATTGTGTGTGCATGTATAACATCATCATCATCATCATCACCATTTAACGTCCATCTTCCATGAATGCATGGGAAGGACTATGCGTATGTGTGTGTGTGTGCATCTGTGTTTGTCTCCTACTTCTGCTTGAGAACCGGTGTGGGTGTGTTTACGTCTCTGTAACTTAGCAGTTTGGCAATAGAGACCGATAGAATAAGTACCGGGCTTTCAAAAAAAGTTCTGAAGTTGATTTGTTTACTTTTTTACTTGTTTAAATCATTTGACTGTGGCCATGCTGGAGGACTGCCTTTAGTCGAGCAAATCGACCCCAGGACTTATTCTTTGTAAGCCTAGTACTTATTCTATCGGTCTCTTTTGCCGAACCACTAAGTTACGTGGACGTAAACACACCAGCATCGGTTGTCAAGCTGTTTGACTAAAATTCTTAAAGACAGTGCTCCAGTATGGCCACAATCTAAAGATGAAAAAAAAAACATCATAAAAACAACAAAAAAAAAAACATTTACAATTTTTATTTTTTTAAGAATGTGTTTTTTTTTTCTTTTTTGGGGTTTATTTGTGTTTTTAGTTTTCCAGTCCCAAACGAAGGAAATGAAGGAAATAAATTCTTTCTTTTTGTAAAATAAAAAGAAAAGATAAAACTAAAATGGAGATGATCAATTCGGCATTGGAGGGGGTGGAGGTGGGGGTGGCACAGAGGGATGTGGGATGTTTGGAACGGAGGAAGACGGACCGGTGGGGGGACGGGTGGTGGGGGAGGGGCAGTGGGTAGAGGAGCAGAGGGGGGTGGTCCATGGGGTGGAAGAGAGGAAGGAGGGGGAATTGGGGGTGGTGCTACAGGAGGTGGCCCCATCGGCGGGGGAGGGCGTGGTGGCATCATCCCTGCCAAGGACATAGGTGGCACCACTGGTGGGGGTGGTGGGGGCATGCGCTGTGGTAACGGTAGACTCCTCGGTTGGTTGGTTGGTGGCGGCGGAAGCGTTGGCTGGTTCAATTTCTGATCCAGTTTGAAAGCAAACTGCAAAAAGAACTGGGAAACAAAAAAAAAAGACAATAATGAAATTGATTCAAATTAATTAAAACAGGTTTGGATGACAGTCGTTAGTGACATGAAAAAAATATGAGAAGGAGAGAAAGAGGGAAAGCAACAGGGAGTGGTTAGGGGCTGGAAGATCTCAAGATGCTGGTCCTTAATGACCAAAGGAACACAGGATTGAAAGTGATGGCAATAAGCAGTATTGCAGATCTGTCTTGGTATTCTTTTCTACTCTAGGCACAAGGCCTGAAAAATTTGGGGGGAGGGGGGCAGTTGATTAGATCGACCCCAGTATGCAACTGGTACTTGATTTATTGACCCTGAAAAGATGAAAGGCAAAGTTGACCTCAGAATGTAAAGATGGACAGAATACCTATTTCTTTACTACCCACAAGGGGCTAAACATAAAGGGGACAAACAAGGCCAGACAAACAGATTAAGCTGATTATATCGACCCCAGTGCATAACTGGTACTTATTTAATTGACCCCGAAAGGATGAAAAGCAAAGTCGACCTCGGCGGAATTTGAACTCAGAACGTAGCGGCAGACGAAATACTGCTGAGCATTTCACCCGGCGTGCTAACGTTTCTGCCAGCTGAGCATTTTGCCTGCACGTGCTCATGTTTCTGCCAGCTGAGCATTTTGCCCGCACGTGCTCATGTTTCTGCCAGCTCACTGCTTTGGACTTGTCTTGATTAAAGAGATGAAGACAGAGAGATTCAAGTATTTCTTTGCTGAGGTTATAAGTAGAATAAATGGCTAGTTGTGGCATTAATCTTTTTGTTAGTATTTTTCTGTTGAAAAACATTGCCTTTGAAAATATTGATGAATTTAGAACTGCTGTTTTTAAGCTGATATTTGGAAAATAACATGAAATTTTCATGTGAGATTTTAATTTAGATCACATTTAAAAACAGGGAATTTTTTATTAAAGAACCAAGGGCAGTTTCAGGAAAGCCATGTAAAATCAAGTTGGTTCTGGAATGTTCTTCTGACTTCAGCTGAAGCCTCTTGTTACCTGCCTTTGTTAATTTTGGAAAGAATGAAGAATTTACTAAAATGAATTAAGCCAGTGTTTGGAACATAACATGAAATTATGACGGAAGGTTTTAATCAAGATCACTTTAAAACGGAGTTTGTATCAAAGAACCAGGAACAGTCTCAGATGGACAAGAATCAAAAGGGTTCAATTACTCCAAGCTGACATGAAAGAGAAAGAAACACATTCCATGGAATGTTATTTCTAAATCATCATCATCATCATGATCGTTTAGCGTCCGCTTTCCATGCTAGCATGGGTTGGACGGTTCAACTGGGGTCTGGGAAGCCAGAAGGCTGCACCAAGCTCCGGTCTTATCTGGCAATGTTTCTACGGCTGGATGCCCTTCCTAATGCCAACCACTCCGTGAGTGTAGTGGGTGCTTTTTATGTGCCACCGACACAGGTGCCAGACGAGGCTGGCAAACGGCCATGATCGGATGGTGCTCTTTACGTGCCGGGTTTCAGAAATTAAATGATTGTTACGAATCTCTGCACGACTCAAAACACAACTTGTAAGGTTCAAAAAACCAGATACCAACCTGTTTGGTTTCTTTGTTCCAGTAGGTCCACAGCTTTTTAGGATCTTTATCAACTTCCCGACTAGGCACCTAGGGAAAGAAAACAAAATTATCAAACAATATTTGTTTTAAAGCCACTAATGATACTTCCACGATTTCCATTTGGAAAAAAACCTTCATATTTTAATATTTTTGTGAATTTGTATATTTAATAAGTTATAATTTTAAAATATAATTACTTTCCCTTAACACAGAAATGTTTCACCTAAATTTAGCAAAATAAATATTTTGGTGTAAAGAAGAGCATCCAGCTATAGAAAAATACCGAATCAGACTGGAGTCTGGTCCAGGCCCTCAGCTTTCCAGCTCTGGCCAAACCGTCCAACCCATGCTGGTATGGACAATGGACGTTAAATGGTGATGATGATATATATATATATGATGTGCCTGAGAAGATCCATCAAGCCAAGTGAAATCGTGGTCATGACAGATACTGGCGTTATGCATGCAGCTGGCACACAAAAGCACCCCTTATACTCTTGAAGTGGTTGACATGTTAGGAAGGGCATCCAGCCATAGCAACCATGTCAAAGCAGACTGGAGTCTGGTCCAGCCCTGGTCAAACCGTCCAACCCATGCCAGCATAGACAATGGACGTTAAATGATGATGATTATATATATATATATGTACATGTGGCCACACTTTCTCTTTCATCCTATCTACCACACATATTTTGGTTTCAAATTTTGTCACATGGGGGAGGGGTTATTCGATTACCTTTACCCCTGTGTACAACTGGTACTTATTTTATTGACCTCAAAAGGAGGAAAGGCAAAAGTTGACCATAGCAGAACTTGGAACTCAGAACGTAAAGATGGACAAAATACTGCTCAGCGTTTTGCCAGCTGACCACCTCTACTTCATATATTTTGTAAAGACAAGAGATGCGTAGGGTTGGAAGAGTGGACTTAAAGGCTTACCTTAAAGGCAATAGTTTCATAAGGTTCAGCTGCAAACAGTAAATACTGCCATTTTCTGTCTGGGGGTTCCACTTTCTGTTCATAGGCAGCCATAAATCTGTGACGTGGAATGATTATATCTGCTATCTCTGGATAATCAATCTACAGATAATCAAACAACAACATCCATTACAATTAAGACATCAGATAAATGATTAATGACTACTTAACAAGATATAGATTAAATTAAATTAGCAACTCAATTTCATTCCTAAACTAATAAAATGTTTTGGGAAGAACACAATTCAAAGAAGGGGGACAATTCTAAAACAATTTACAGAACAAGTTTATATTTGGTGGAATTGATGTCAGGAAATTGAAACCATTTTTCTTCTTCAAAAACACCCGACAAATATGGAAGGAGTCAACAAAATCTTGCTGGATTAAACTTAGAATTTGCACACATGTTTTTACTGATATTTCTGTAGAAAGTAGCACCATGAAGTATAAGAGAGGGAGAAAAGACAAAGATGGAATGCTAATAAAAATTAGTTGTCATCAAAATCTTCAATAATAAAAGAATCTTGAAACCAATTTTGATAAAAATGTATTAAAGTTGGAATTTGTAAGAATTTTCTAGACAGTATAGATTTTAATAATTCTTTTATTTTAGTAAAAGTTATAAACTCGAAACTACTCAATAAGCAGCTTGTGGTATATATGAAGGACCATATTTTACTCAGTTTAAAAAATGCTTAAATAATTCACCAAAATCAAAACAGAGAATTGACTTTTAAAAAATTTTAATTCTTCTAAAAGGCAAAGACTAGTTATATATTTCTTTATTGCCCACAAGGGGCTAAACATAGAGGGGACAAACAAGGACAGACAAAGGGATTAAGTCGATTACATCGACCCCCCACCAGTGCGAAACTGGTACTTTATTTATCGACCCCGAAAGGATGAAAGGTAAAGTCGACCTCGACGGAATTTGAACTCAGAACGTAACGACAGACGAAATACCGCTAAGCATTTCGCCGGGCGCGCTAACGAGTCTGTCAGCAAGACTAGTTATAGGTATATGTTTGTAGTTAAGAAGTTTGCTTCCACATGGCTTCAGTTTCAGTCCTACTGCACAGCGCCTTGGAGAAATGTTTTCTACCACAGCCCTGACCAAAGCCTTGTGCACAGATTTGATCGATGGAAGCTAAAGGATGTCCCTCATGTGGCTATAAGTGTGCATGTGTATTTCATTGCTATTATGCAAAAGTGTCGTAAGTCCAAAATGCTGCTTTTTCAGAAAACGAAAAAATAGTTTCACCATTCCATAGCAAAACCATTGTACTACACTTTGACAATTTTCGGTATCTTGGCATCTGAAGCAGCTGCAGAGATAATAGATTGACCAAAAGAACCGATTATTGCAAGCAAAAATAAATATTGGAAAAAATGCATTTGGTCAAATTTGGACATACAACAGCTTAACATAATGGCAACGATTTGTATTTCCTCATCTTGACACCATGTGATTGTTGTAAATGAGCATCACTGTCATAGAAGCAGTGCCAGGCATTTCCAATCTTTTGTGAAAATGTCCAGCTAAAGGGAAATATTAACTTGTTTGAGGAAAGCAGTCCTCCAAAACCTGTCTCAATGACTCCCATTTGACCAATGCCAACAAAGGAAAGTGGACATGAAAACAATAATAAAGGATGAGGATTGACTCACCTGAAACAATAAACTCTGTTGCATTGTCTCTGGGTCTCTCTGTTTTGTGACTGAAAAATTTGACAAAGCAAAGTTTTTTAAAAATTACAGAATCAATTTAATGTTTTAAGGACACAACTTTCGTTTTAAAACAACATCTTTCATCTTTTCTACACGACTTCTTGAAAACTACATTCTCTTTACATTTAATTTTTATAACAATAGCTGATATAAATGTGGAATTCTCCGAATCACACTTTACACTGTGTTGTGTGTGTGTGAGAGAGAGAGAGAGAGTAAAAGAGAAATACAGAGAGAGTTAACAATAAGAGGTGTAGGATGAGTGCCTTGGAACTTTCTGAAAAGGATGCATTCAGAATCTTCAGGCAGTCGACCAGACGCAGTAAAAAAAACTAATTAGTCTTCCTAATTGGCTCAGGTGCTTCTACAGCTCACAGAAAGTGAAATAATAAAATGGAGATATAATAGAAAAGAGCCTCACCTTTGTAACCCGGTCGACCAATCTTGACAAATTTTTTGATTTCTACTTTGGCTTTCTCTGGCGCTGGTTGTGCTGGGGCATCCTTCGCCTCCTTTGCTGCACGTCGAGCCCTAAAAATAAAACAAAGAGAAATTAATCATGGAAACTAAATAAGAATTTCTGAAGAATTACCATTTGGAAATGGTTTCGTGGAACCCAGTTTTGGTGAATGAAGATTCTGGTTACCATCTGACACTTCAATGGAAAATAATATAAAATCTCAGGAGAGAGGAAAACCGCAACAACCTGAGTTTCCAGTCCACTTTGTGGGGTGGGTGGCATTAGGAAGGGCACCCAGCTGTAAAAACTATGTCAAGACAGACCTTGCCAGTGCTGGTGCCACATAAAAAGCACTCAGTCCAATCTGTAAAGTAGTTTGTTGACAGGAAGGAATCAACCATAAAAACGGACGGTTGAGCTTGGTGCAATCCCTTGGCTTGCCAGCCCCTGTCAAACCATTCAACCCAGCATGGAAGACGAACGTTAAACGACGATAATGATGATGATGGTGGTGATTAGATTAGATTATTTTATTATTGATACTGTATTTTCAATTTTCATCTGTCACTTTGAGTTTCTGCATCGCCCACCAGATAAGGGATCAGGGGATCCTGTCAAAGGCTTTCTCCAAGTCCACAAAAGCTAAGTATAGGGGTTGAGAGAGGAATAAAGATTACTAAATGGTTTTGAAAAAAAAGAATTCATTGAATGAAAACTTAACTGGATCGAAGTATATTTATTCACTGTTCCTAAATCAACACAAAAAGGGTTTGTTTTTTGCAGCTAAGGACAACCTAACAGCAAACACTAATTCAGTTTCCAAGTGCTATACCTTTTTTGTTGTTAAAGGGAGAGAAGCCTTGGAGTACACTGGATCCTATCCAACCCATGCCAGCATAGAAAACTGATGTATGATGATGATGATATGTGCAATAAAACATAAAAGACAGTGCCACAAATGAAACCCTTGTGCCAGCGTCACGTAAAAGACCCAGTGCTGGTCCCACATAAAAAGTACCCAGTTACACTCAGTAAAGTGGTTGGCATTAGGAAGGGCATCCAAGCATAGAAACCCTGCCGGAATAGAGAATGGAGCCTGGACAGTTCCCATCCTTATCAGCTTCTGTCAAACCGTCCAACCCATGCCAGCATGGGAAAAGGACATTAAATGAAGACAAGTGAGATTGTAAGGTTACACAATGCAAACTCGTAAATTCTTTAATCTGGTGATTCTTTAGTCATAGATCACAACAAACTAAATGAAATGCAGATTGTAATATCTGCTTTTTCTTTTTTTATTTAATGTCTTCTTTGGTCTTGGATCAACCAGTGACTAATAAAAGAAATTTGGGAATGTTCGTATTCTTGGATGGCAGGGTTAAACCATCCCCATCTGACCCTTGATGGTCTTTAGTGGAGTCTAATCTGTTCCAAGTATTTGGATGGGGTCTCCAACTTCTTCCATTCTCACCCAAAGGTCTTAGACTCCCTGAAAAGGGTCACTGGGCACCGATTATCTCCCCTGATCTAGTCATTTTAAAACTATTCTGTAAAACTGAGAAAGTTTAGAGACATCAACTAAACACAAGAGATGTTGGACAAGTTTCTATGCCTCAGTCTATTGAAGCACCAAATTAAAAACATAATAACTTCGATAGAGATGATTAAGAAAATCAATAAAAATACAAAAACACTTACAAATTGGCCTGGTGCTTTTTCCCTTGAGTATGGGCCAAGTAGCTACCCTGAAAAGAAACAAATACAAAAAGTTCCCTTCAAGCTGTCATCATTCATAGATACAAGGAAATTGCTGAGAGAGTTTAACCCTTTCGTTACCGTATTTCTGTTGAGATGCTCTGTGTTTCTTTCAATTACTTTAAATATAACAAAGAATTTAGTAAAATAACTTAGTTATCATTCAGCTAGTGTTAGGAACATAAATTGTGACTTAAGGTTTGGTGGAACACTTATGAAGACAAGACTTTTGTACTCAGAGCCAGAACCGGTCTCAGCCGGGTTGGTAACGAAAGGGTTAAGACAAAGTAGTAATTAATATACGATGATTATCAGTTTTAAATTCTACATCATCGACTATTCGCAAGTTTGGAATGAACGGATGAGTTTGAATGTTTACCTCACTGAGATTGTTTTAATTAACATCATCATTGATAATTGCATCACCATGGCCGTTGCCAGCCTCGCCGTGGCCGTTTGCCAGCTCCGTCTGGCACCTGTGCGGGTGGCACGTAAAAAGCACCCACTATACTCATGGAGTGGTTGGCATTAGGAAGGGCATCCAGCCGTAGAAAGACTGCCAGATCAGACTGGAGCCTGATGCAGCCTCCTGGCTTCACAGACCCCAGTCGAACCGTCCAACCCATGCTAGCATGGAAAGCGGACGCTAAACGATGATGATGATGATGATGATATGGGAAGGTGGCAATGGCAAGCTGATAGGATTGTTTGCACAGCAAGCTAAATGCTTAGCAGCATTTCACCTGGCTTTACGTTCTGAGTTCAAATCCTGCTGAGATTGATTTGCCTTTTAGCTTTTTGGGGTCGATAAAATAGGTACCAGTTGAACACCAGGGTCAAAGTAATTGACCTAACCTCTCTTCTGAAATTGCTGGCCTTGTGCCAATATCTGAAACCAACATTTTACTCCAGGGCAAAAGCAGCAGCAACAGTAATACTACCTACTACTACTAGTAGTAGTAGTAGTAGCAGCAGCAGCAAAGCCAAACTTATAAAATACTTTCCATAGATAATGTATTGATATTTTCTTTCATTCCATTCAAGAAGGGTTGGATGAAAACCATTTCTTATGTTGAACATTTAGTCCTCTTTTAAGAACAGTTTTCAAAAGCAAAAAAAAAAAAAAGGGCCCTGCCACCACATGTAAACAGCGGAATATAGTATTTGGGTCAGAAACCTAACAAAAATACAGGAGATGAGCAACGAAAGGTACCTAAAGCCTCTGACTTTGTAGATCAACCGAAAGGTTGGTGCTAAGGCTTTTAGATTCCAAATCAATGTGTGTCAAAGAGCCAAGGGAAGCAGTTGGCATCTTCATCAAATGTTTCTTAAGGAACACAAAATAGAGATTGCGAGAGAAACAGTCGGAAAGATTTACCTCATTGTTGTGTAATGTCAAACATAATTTACATTCATAAGATCCCAAATGATTTTTCATAAAATAAGGGTCCTGAAAAGAAGCAAAAACAAACAAAAATTAGTTTTCCCATTTAAATACATTCAAGAAAAAGAAAAAAAAATTCACTTTTAAAGTTGAATTGTCTGGAATAAATACATAAACCGTTATAGGTAGACAAACAGACAGACGTCTCAGTGTGGATTGAAGGCTACTACAAACAACCTTAATTTTTTACCCTTACTGGGGGTCATATGAGAAGCGTCTACACCATTTGATGAATCCCAGAGAAAGAAGCAGCCATTCTGCATGAAAACACATCAAATCCAGAAACTGCAGAGAAAACTAACCAATCAATATGCTCAACTCTTAATATGGGAGGTTTTAGCAACAGGCAACCCATCCCACACACAGGATCAACATAGGGTACCGTAGCTGTAAACCTACAGAGCAGACAGATAAAAATATCCCTTATTTTATATTCCTATTTTTCAGAAAAAGATTAGGTAATAAGAAGAGATGACCGCATTTAACCCTTTTTGTTACCCTATTTTTGTTGAAATACAGTTGTGCTTTGAATTAATTGTGAAAGTAAAGAACTTATTAAATAACTCTTGTTATCAAACTCGAGTTTGATGATAAATTAACTTGAAATTTTGTTGGAAACTTTTAATGTAGATTGGTTTAAAACAAGAAGTGTATATCAGGGAAACAACCTTGGGCTGACCAAAGCCTTAGAAGTGGATTTAGGGGACAGAAACTGAAAGAAGCCCATTGTATATATGAGAGAGACAGAGAAAGTGTGTGTATGTATTTGTGGTTGGGTGATTGCTGTACATAAACGTCCTCATACAAGCAGTGTTCTTCGTTTCCAATCTTTCATGGAAATACGTCTGGTTGTGGGGAATATTACCTGCACAGGTGAAACAGCTGAAAGAAAGGGCATGAGCCAGTCACAGGAAATTTGCCTCAACAAATTCCATTTGATCCGTACAAGTATGGGAAAGCAGGGATTAAAACAATGGTGATGGTCACGAAATGACTTTTGTGGTGTTAATTATTTGACTATGGAATAGGAAGGAACCAATTTTTGCTAGAATAAAACCGAGTTGCACAATCTGAAGTTCCAAATCTTCAACTCTGTCTAAATTCTGTACCAAATTCTGGCAGAGCAAATGAAGAGGAAAAATAGATTTCTGTGGGATATTTTCTTACCTTATTTAAATTAATGGTCTCCAAGGCCAACTGTCGCATTCGCTCTCGCCGGTCGAGGTTGGTTTCTGAAGCAGATGCCAACCCTCCAGAACCAGTCTTACCACCAGGTCGGTGTTGCAAATCCATAATTATTCAATGTGTCTGAAAAAGAAAAAAAAAAATCAATCAAATTGATCAAAAGACAAAGCAACAATAAAAAACAGTCATAAAATTGTATACAAAATTCATCATCATCATCGTTTAACGTCCGTTTTCCGCGCTAGCACGGGTTGGACGGTTTGACCGGGGTCTGGGAAGCCAGGAGACTGCACCAGGCTCTAGTCTGATCTGGCAGTGTTTCTACAGCTGGATGCCCTTCCTAACGCCAACCACTCCGCGAGTGTAGTGGGTGCTTTTTACGTGCCACCTGCACAGGTGCCAAGAGGGTCTGGCATCGGCCACGATCGGTTGGTGCTTTTAACGTGCCACCGGCACGGAAGCCAGTCAAGGCGGCACTGGCATCAGCTAAAATTAGGAGAGCAACATGGTAGGGAGGAGAGAAGAATACATTGAAGCAGATCAAGTAACATTGAGCAAAGAATGTCGTGAATTACAACATATCTGGAGCCTTGCTGTACTCAAGAAGATCTGTGCACCAGAGCAGAATTGAAACCAGTGCTGGTGTCAAGAAACTTTGTAAAGTGGTTGGCATAAGGAAGGGCATCCAGCTGTAGAAACCATGCCAGGACAGATAATGGAGCCTGGTGTGGTCCCTGGTCTAACCAGTTCCTGTCAAACCATCCAACCCATGCCAACATGGAAAACAAACATTAAATGACGATGATGATGATGATGATGGTGTGTGTTAAAACAAAAAAATAAAGTAAATATTTTCAGAGGAAAAGGTGTACAATTCAAGGGAGGTTTGGCTGTTGTTTCTAGCACATCCCAAACCCCCTCCCATTTACCCTTTACAGTAATTCTCAGTTAGAACCATTGTGATGCAATAGGACAAGGTTGGATATTTCACTTGGATACAATTCATTCAAGGGTTTTCCGCGTAGTCCCTGTGTCTACTCAACTTCCCTGAGGACTTTGAGAGTACCCCATTAGGATAGGTAGGATCTACCTTGATAAATTGTGATTGCAAAGTGAACTCTTAACCTATGCTACATCCATACAAGGCATACCTACACAAGAGTGATCATGGCAAGGTAGTTAGGCCAGATATAGTTTCAGAGTTACTTATTTGGCATAACTACAGATGTGTGCCCCAACGGCTTTGTTGCCTCATAACGTCCAGAAAAATGAATACTTTTTCATGAAATTTTCAACGAAGACTGCTTAGATGCTGTGAATTCAGAGTATATAGGGATTTAGGGGATAAAATTTCCCAAGAGGGTGGGGAGAGGAGTTTCGGAAAATTCACATGATCCAACTTTTTTACTTTTCAGGAAAATGGATATCTTTTAATGAAATTTTATACAAATACTTTTCAAATGGCATAGAATGCGATTATAAAGAAATTTGTGGAGAAAATGTTTACCGAGGGGGTGGGGAAAGGAATTTCGGATCAGTAAGACCAAATAAGTTGGAATTACTTCGTTCTGACAAGCATTTTCCTAATTTTTTTTATTTCACCAGACTTCAAAATGATGAGGGGCCACCTTTTTATAAAAATACAAAGGTTTGAAATTTTTCCTCCGGCCATTCCTTACCATCCCACTCTGGACAAATTTCGGCCAATTTTTTTAAACTTAAAAACCATGTAAATTGTAAATATTTTCAGAGGAAAAGGTATATGATTGAAGGAAGATTTTGCTGTTGTTTCTAGCACATCCCAAACCACCTTGTTTTTACTCTCACATGTTTCAAATGGCATATATTATGATTATAAAGAAATCTGTGCGGAAAATGGTTTTCCTTGGCGCAATTCGTTTAATACCCATTTACTCTGAATCCACAGCATCTAAGCGGTATTTGTTGAAAATTTCCTTAAAATGTATCCATCTTTCTGGATGTTATGAGGCAACAAAGTCGGGGGTGGGGGCCACATCTGTAATTATGTCACTCAGTTTATATTTTAAATATTTAGAAGACAGTTTTCCTGGTTTGTTTAGAAAATTCGATGCTGTTCATGTTTGTCTTGGAGTCTTCTGGCTGGATTTCCTTTTGCGTCAACAGAATCAGATGAGAGAGAGAGAGATGGAGTTATGTAAAAACCGACTGCAGAAATAGAACAAGACATTTCTAATCGATCACAATAGAAAGACTATAAGGCAATCTTTCGTCTCTAGTAGACCTTTCCGTCGATTTCCGTAAAAAAATTTTTTTTTTTACATATGGGCTTGCGGGAACTTTTGAAGTAATGAGAGCGAAAGAGACTAAGAGAAAGTGATTGTATGACGAGGGAAGTTCTTTTGAAGTTACCGTGCATGTGAAGCATTGATGTACATGTGTGTGTGTGTTTGATGGGGTGTGGGAGACAGACAGTATGGACTATAATTACAGATCAGGGGTCAGTCAAGATCGATGTAGAGAAATAGAATAGAAGTCAAGAGGGGGAAAGACATAAAGTTGGTAGCAAGGATTACTAAATCTTATTCCAAACGGACTCCGATCGGATTAAACATTAATTAATAAGAATTAATAGACCACACTCAGGTCACAGAAATAATAATTATAACCGCATGGGAGGCTTTGATTCCGTTTAAAACTAATAATTGTAAATATTTAAACTAATTAACACCAAAAAAGCGGGTTTCCTTATGACAAACTCCGAAGAGTTTTTTAATCATCCAAATTAACAGAACTGTGGCTAATTATGTAAGTTTATTAATTTACAGGGAATAATTAACACTTTTAAAATGAAAAAAACAATTAAAATTGGGATCAAAAGATACTTACAGATCGGAATATGTGAAATTAGAAGAAAACACGTTTAAGGAAAAAAAAAGGATCTGAACAAAACCGGGTGTTCCTGTACCGGATGTAGAATTATGGGAAACGGAAATAGAACTCTTCTGCCTATAAGGGTTATCGCCCCTCCCTTTAAATTTAGTGTCTTGGACACTGTTTATTCATTTCGATAATTTTAAATATATAATTATGTGATAGAATATATTATGTTATATTAATATAGAAAAACATCTTTCTCCTTCCTCTTTCATTTTACTCAATTTAGCCATAGAAAAGAAAATACATTTGCTTGTAACTCGTTTGGCAAAATATTAGTTTCGTTTTTCACCTAACAATTTCACTTTTTATACGTTCTTTTTGATACTAAATTCTTGTATTTCGACATTAACTACATGTTAAATGTTTTTATTTTTAAAAAAGCATTTAGGTAACAAAGGAGAATCTTTTCGGTTTGACCGGCAGTTTTTTCTAGCGGTGCCATATGAAATTGTCACCCATAATTATGACCCTAGTGTCGATCTATTGCATTTCAATGTTTTAGGGTTAGGGCTAGTGGTCGGGGGCAAGGGTATCTTTTTTTTCTTCAGAAATGTAAATAAACCCAATCTGTTTCTTAAACGAGGGACATATTCATACGGCACAGAATGTTTTCACCTCAATAGATGTCATTGATTGGTTGAAATTGCAGGAATTGAAGAAAAAAACAACAACAAATATCTTGCAAACTATAGAATTTTTTCAATAAAGCCAAGAGAAAAAGATGTTTTATAAACACATTCGACCAGTATACGAAGTTTAAAAGTGTTTAGTTACGTGGAAATTATTTTAAAAAATTGCCGGTCAAACCAAAAAGATGCACAAAGGATAAAAGTTAAGGCAATTATCCAATCCGTAGACCTACCAATTAAAAAACAATATTTCATTGATTTACGTCCACTTTCCTCTGCCGTCATGAGTGCTGCTGCAGCTCACTTTCATCTTGTTCGTTAGTGAGGCTCTGCATCCTAACATCATCCTCATCAATCCTGCCTACGTCTTCTTCGGTCTTCCAGTACCCCTTTCATCTAAGGTCTTGTATTCCTCCAGCTTATACTGCTGAGACCCTGTTCTCTCATCACAGTTGTGTTCTATATTTTGAGCAATCTGGCATCAAACATTCAGCAGAGAATGCTTGCCACATTCTTTCCAATCTTTCCCTCCATATTCGTGACCCGTTTCACTCCTGTAGACAGATATCGTTGCTCACAGCAATGGCTCCCTGAACTTTTTCTGTTCCCTCCATACTCTATGCCCTCACAATATCCACCTCTACAGCTCATTAACTCATCAGGGTAACAAACTACAATTAATTCTAACCTTGTGAATTATGAAATTAGGAATAACAGTCATCATCATCATCATTGTTTAATGTCCGTCTTCCATGCTAGCATGAAATTAGGAATAAAAAATTTTCAAGCCTTCCAAGTATATTGAGAGATTTTTCTTAAGCCTTAATAGTTTTAAAAATGCACACTTGGATCTCGGTACCCATTGTAGTGTACACTAGCACTATGACCCAGCAACACCGGGTCATAGTGATAGTGCATGCATATACAGCTGCGTGCGTGCGCACATACACGCGAGTACTGTCCTAATCTCCGACCAATCACATACAGCTAGCAAGCTTTCAATTGGCGTATCAAGTTTCAGGCATTTTGATTGGGTTTGGGATAGAAAATTCACAAAAATGTCACTTCTATTGATTTATTAATGGCTTTGCGGGGTGACTGGGGAAATGTAAAGATGAGCACGACCATCCTTGGACGGTTTTGAATGACCATAGAAAGTGCGAGCCCTCTAACTGAAAAATTGTGGATTTGTATAAAGGACACACACACACACACAGACAGACATTTTGCTGTTTATATATATTGAGATGTTTACAATCATTGTTCTAACGTGTCTAACATATCTAATGAGTCTACCGGTCAATTAAGCTTTTGCATTCTTGGGTCTTCTTGCAGCTAACTTTTCTAGCAAATATGAAATCCTTCTCTGTCGTCTACCCATAATCTCACAGTGCTCTTTACATACCCGTGGTTATAATTACTACCCAGTACATCCATTCCCTTTCTATTAACCAAATATGGTCGCTCGATATTAAGTAGTTGTCTTTTAGTTTCTGTTCAGCTGAGACTCATTTTCACTAAATTCATTTTTAGGCCTCTTGACCCTGCTTCCATGTATGGAAGTTTTCTTCTGTTCAGCTATGTCAATTAACTAAGTCACTGGGGCACAGGTGTTTCCATGGACAGCCAGTCTTCAAGGCGACAATGTTAAAGCAAAACACTATTAGTACCACAGATTTTAGTAAATTTACATATAAATAACCAGACTCAAATCTATTTGAGGGGTTGGTCTCAGGTTCAGCCCCAGTGTCATCATCATCATCATCTTTTAATGCCCATGGTCCATGCAAGCAAGTGGTCCAAGAACTGCATTGGGCTCCAATGCCTTTGGTATGGTTTTTACAGCTGGATGCTCTTCCTGATACCAACCACTCTACAGCATGGATTAGAGGCTTCTTTTTGTGCCACCAGCATTGATGGGGGTCACAGTGCAGCTTGTAAGACTACAAACCCTTAGAGAGTTTTGCTTTATGCTTGGAAATGAGGGGTTAAAGTATGAAGGAAGGGGCCAGAAGAGATCAAGTTTCTTACTGTAGAGGGAGCTAAACGTCTCCTCACATTTTAGAAGTGAAGATGGGTGGTTGTGATTGGGTGAAGCTAGGAAGGGGTAAAATTAGTGGTGATGAGGGATCTGGAAGGACGCTCAATGGTTCTTCTGTCCCCACTACTAAGTGGGGACAGAGGAACCAGGAGTGTGGGTGGGTCGAGGTTACATGAATGTATGGGAAATGTGTTAACGGATGAATTTAATGTCCATTTTCCATGCTGGTATGTGTTGGACTGCTGTGTGTGTGTGTTTAACAATATAAGGAATGATGAGCAAGTGTCACAGAATGGATGTAGTGGATGGGGGATAAGGGTGGAAGGGCTATCTGCTCCTCACCTGAGGGGGTGAGGAGCAGCTGGACAATAATGTTGACACGGTAGACATGTTGATTGGGGGGGGGGCACAGGAATAGCGGTTCTTTTGCACTTGTAAATTTACCATAGACTTCAACGGGTTTCCTAAGCCTTCAGTGCCATCTTGCTCTGCTTTAACTGTTCTGTTACCATATTTCAGGTGAAATAGACAGCCTTTATTTCAGTTAAGTTTGGAAATCCTGAAGAATTTAGTGAAATAATGTTGTCACTGTTAAGTTGATGGTCTGAACATCATCATCATCATCATCATCATCGTTTAACGTCCGTTTTCCATGCTGGCATGGGTTGGACGGTTCAACTGGGGCCTGGGAAGCCAGAAGGCTGCGAACATGAAATTTTGGTGGAGGGTTTTTAAGTTGGCTTATTTTAACACTGCATTTGTATTGTAGAAGGAAGAGTGTTTCAAGATGGTTTGGTGTCAAAAGAATCAAAAGGTGTGAAGTAAATCAGAAATGTAACAATTGTGGGACAAAGACCCAGCTTTTATTATCTTCAAATAGAACAGAGAGGATAATAAAACAATTCAGTTTGAAAAATAATGCAATAAATAATCAAATAGAATATCAAAAAAAAAAATCATAGAATATCAAATCAACTTTGTTGAAGCTGAATACAAAGTCTGTTTTGTTCTGGAATTTATTACAAAGAAGAAAACAACAAAACAAAAGAAAAAGCAAAACAAAGGCTTTGATAATGAGTTAAAGAAAAAATAGAAAAGTATCAATTGTATTTGAGACTATTTGGTTTCAAGAAGGCTTTCTTTTCAGTCAGCTTTGAACAGTAGAAGGCTGACATGGGGGTAACCGGATACTTGAATCAAAAAGTAAACACGAGAATCACAAGTGGTGTGTTTAGTCATGTGAGGAAGACAACGAATCAAGTGATTTCGGTGACAAAATCCATTCAATGTCTCACTGTTTCCTTTGTGTGTATGTGTGTGTGTTGTGCATGTGTGTTTGTGTGTGTGTATATCTGAAAGTGCATATATGTTCATACATACACACATACATATATATATATATATATATATATATATATATATATATATATATACATACATACATACATACATATATATATATATATATATATATATATATATATAATATATATATATATGTATGTATGTATATATAACATATGTGTGTATGTATGTATATGTGTGGTGTGTGTGTATAAAGTTTCAAAGAAGAATGTGTGATGATCTTTTAGAAAACAAACTAAGTATTTGTCATTGAAATAACAGATGCATAGGCATCCCTGCTCATCTTTAGATAAGGATTTAATATCGATAAAATATTCAAGACAAAAAGGAAATCCTGGACTTATTTAATCAACAAAAGAAATCTCAAATTTCTTGGAGAAAATAATTTTTTAATCATTTATTTATTTTTAACCAAAAAGTCAATCAATAATTGTCGAGATATGAATTATTTTCTCCTTTTTTCTCTGTTTTGTTTGTGTTTCCTCAAAGGTGAGTGTCACATTTTGTATTAGATTCAAAGCATTTTATATTTGACATAAATTCACCAGAAACTGAAGAATGTGTGTGTGTGTGTGTGTGTGTGTGTGTGTATGTGTGTGTGTGTCTGGTTAAGGTTATGCTTGTAAATATTTGCTAAAAGAGAGCTGGTACTTGTTTTTGCATGCACATAAACACATACATACACACATGCATGTTTGTATACATGCATATATACACATTTGTCTTGTCTTGTATTTTTACACATACACACATACAGTAATGAAATTACAGACGTGTTCTGTCATGATATGCACACCCACAAATACAAATTTATGCATACATACATACATACATACATACATACATACATACATACATACATACATACATACATACATACATACATACATACATATGTACATACATACATACATACATACATATGTACATACATATCATCATCAAACAACAATAATATATTTTGTTTAGGGCAGGAATAATTACCAACAAAGGAACATGTATCATACATCAAAATGAAGCTGGTCCTCTGTGGATCACATCCCTATTTCTCAACATAGTCACCGTTTCTCTCAATAGCAATGTTCCACCTTTGAATGAGAACATGTATCCCTGCCCTGTAAAATTCTGTTGACTGTTCTTTGAGCCACTTCTTCACTACAGTCGTCACTGGAATAATGTTTGCCTCTCAAACCTTCTTTCGTGGCGCCGAAGAGATGATAGTCTGAAGGCGCTAAATCTGGTGAGTGTGGAGGTAGTGAAGAAGTGGCTCAAAGAACAGTCAACAGAATTTTATGGGGTAGGGATACATGCTCTCATTCGAAGGTGGAACATCCCTATTGAGAGAAATGGTCCCTCTGTTGAGAAGTAGGGATGTGATCCAAAGAGGACCAGCTTCATTTTGATGTATGATACATGTTCCTGTGTTGGTAATTATACCTGTCCTATAATTACCTATTGGTAATTATACCAGTCAATTCAGATAACCAGAAACCCCCCAAAGTTATTTTGATTTAAACAAAAGAGCCTTACCACTTTGTGATTCTGCAAAGAACAAACTTTAATTTAAACCCCAGGGGACCACCCACCCACCCATCCATCTATCCACCCATCTGTTCGTCCATCCATCCATCCATCCATCCATCCATACCTACCTACATACATACATTTACATACGATTGTTTTCTGTTTCATTGTACAAACACATGCAAGTATATCATACATACACATACATTAGTGTATAGAGTCTAATGTATGTATATGTGGTCGCTTGGTTGTTGAATATTTAGTAGTTTCAGCCTAATTAGTATAACTGGTCAGGTGAAATTAGATGTAAAAGCTTATTATTGAGCACCTGAGCACTATATACAATAATTTCATAATTATTATCCTGGCTAACATAAAAATATACACACATACATACATACATATATATATATATATATATATATATATATATATACATACATATACATATATTCACACACACGTGTATGTATGTGTGTGTGTGTATATATATATATATATCAACATTAATAATAATAACTGAGACCAAACTGGTAAACATTTGGAATATTCCCTTACTATTTACAAATATATATATATACACACACACACAGACATATATATATATATATTATATGCATATATATATACACATACATATATATATATACACACACATATATATAGTAATAATTAATGAAGGAAACAAAAGTCAGATTTTGTTCTAGTCTTTAAAGACCAGTATGAAATCTATTTTCTGTTTCTTTCGTCAGTTATTATGATCTCAACTGACACTGAGGAATTCCTAACGTAGACCCAGTGGAAATATACCCCAACCATTGATGGCACCAGGCGGCCCAAAATGGTGAATGTGCTTTACACGGCATGCTAATTGACATATACCCATTAATCCCCAAAAATTATGCACACTCACACACACAACAGGCTACTTTCAGTTTCCGTCTATGAAATCCATTCACAAAATTTTGGTTGACCCAGAACTACAGTAGAAGACACTGGCCCCCGTCTACTGCACAGTGGGACTGAACTTGAAACCACATGGTTGGAAAATGTTTTTCACCACACACCCACCCAACACTTTAATAGACTCTTATTATTTTTATTTGATGTTTACAAATTATGATCAATAATTCCAGCGACCCACGTCCACCCATAAATATTTTATTGTAGGTGCACGTATGGCTGTGTGGTAAGAAGCTTGCTTCCCAACCACATGGCTCCAGGTTCAGTCCCACTGTGTGGCACCTTGGGCAAATGTCTTCTACTATAGACTCAGGCTAACTAAATCGTTGTGAGTGGATTTGGTAAACGGAAACTGAAAGAAGCCCGTCATCTGTGTGTGTGTGTGTGTGTGTGTTTGTTTTCCACACTGCTTTGACAACCAATGTTGGTGTGTTTACATCCCCAAAACTAAGCAGTTTGGTAAAGGAGACCTAAGAGAATAAGTACCAGGCTTAGAAACAAAAAAAGTTCTGTGGTTGATCCATTTGACTAAAAATTCTTGAAGGCAGTGCTACAGCATGGCCACAATCTAATGGCTGCCACAAGCAAAAGAAAAGTCCAGAAGCGGTCTACTAATGCAGTCATTTCACCTACTATTTCCAAAATGTAGCAAGCATGCCACATGGGACTCTTGTGATCCCACATGATTCTACTCGTTAATCATTAACAACATGCAGTAATTATTGTCTCTCCAAAACTACAATGTATAAACAATGAGTTGGTCCCTCATTTCCTGAAGGGATCCCAAAATGGCAAAGTTTCTGTTGAAGGCAAAACTGAAGAAGATTTACTACTCTAAGCTGGAAGTTCCACTTGCTAATGACTGGGGTGTTGGTTTGTTTATATCCCATTCTGAAGAATAAAAAGGAAGACTTTAGAAATGAGAGGTGTTATTTGAGTGACAGAACCAGAAAACTATGTGAGGGATAAGTTAAGTGGGATAGACAAACTAAAAACATAAACTATAAGGCTTCCCAAAAGCCACCCGACAGTAAATCAAAATTCCTTAAATACTCTCTGTAATTGTGTCCCTCAAGAAGGACTTCGGTTTGAACCATTTTCCTCAGGTTTCATATTCAGATGCTTTTATGAAATTCATTCAGTTTTTAAACATAAATAAATCTTGGAATTAAATGGGTTTCATTTAGTGTCAGCTGACTTTTGGCCAACCCTGTATATTATGAATGTGAGTTTGAGGGAGTTTATTGTTGCTGTTTTATAGCAGGGACAATATAAACTGAATAAGGGGTCGTTTGGAATCTGAAGGATTTGTTGTTTTGTGGTAGTGGGACCCCAGAGATTGGACACACTGGTTTGGTTGTCAGGAATTTATAAAAGAGGTGTGGAGAGAAAAGAATAAACAATGAAGATCAAATTACTTCAAAGCTTTCATCACAAACCTCAGACATCTTGTTGTAGTACAAAGCTAAGGACTGAAATAACAGGTGGCATGGTTATATACACTCTGCTCCAGTATACACACACACACACCGTCCCCACACAGTGTTACACCTGCATGCTTACACATATGCTCACACACGTATGCACTCAATCACACACACACACACGCATTCACCCATCCACATTCATACACACATACACTCAAACACCCACCCAACTACACACACACACACACAAGCACAACCCCTCGTCCCCCACACACACAAACTGAAATAAAGAAAGCTTTCTTGATTGTCTGAACAAGTGTTAGCTTTAAATTACAAAGGTTCGGTGGATTATCTTACCTGGAAAAGATTGAATTTCTCTCTCACAGGTCGATGACAATTTCTCTACTGTAGCACCACATTCATATCTGATCACCATTTCAATATTGAACCGAGGGGCCTCATTGTCAATAAATATATCTCATACAATGTTATTCTTTTCTACTCTGATTTATTTATTATTTATTTATTATTACCTGTTTAATTATCACTAAAGCCTTTCCCTTGTAGAGAATTTCGTATATCAACCATGCCACAACTTTCAAATAAAATACCTTTGTGGTTGGTTAAAAATATTTCAACCCTTTTGATACCTATTTCTTTACTACCCACAAGGGGCTAAACACAGAGAGGACAAACGGATTAAGTTGATTATATCATTCCCAGTGCGTAACTGGTACTTATTTAATCGACCCCGAAAGGATGAAAGGCAAAGTCGACCTTGGTGGAATTTGAACTCAGAACGTAGCGGCAGATGAAATACTGCAAAGCATTTCGCCTGGCATGCTAACGTTTCTGCCAGCTCACCACCTTTGATACCAATCTACCTGAGGTTGCCCTTGGGCCCATTATACAGACTCTGTGTTTTAAATTGATTCTTTCATAAAAATTTCAGGTTAATTCCAAACACCAGATTAACCCTTTGGCACTTAAGCAGACCATATCTGGGCCATGGATTTTATCTGTTTTACATACAAACTGGCCAGATCAGGCTCCTCAAACCTTCCCTACAATGTCATCCTAAAAATAAACAATCACATCATCGAAATCTTAAATTCATGAGATGAATCATGATTCATTCAAAACAATGTAAACAATTAAACATTACATTTGACGAGATAATCGGAATGTTCAAGGGTTAATAACGACATAAGGGATTTTACTAAATTCATCATCATCATCATCATCATCATCATCGTTTAACGTCCGCTTTCCATGCTAGCATGGGTTGGACGATTTTGACTGAGGGCTGGCGAACCAGATGGCTGCACCAGGCTCCAATCTTGATCTGGCAGAGTATCTACAGCTGGATGCCCTTCCTAATGCCAACCACTCCAAGAGTGTAGTGGGTGCTTTTACGTGCCACCATCACAGGTGCCAGTAAGGCGATGTTGGTAACATAAATAATTAAACATTACCTTTGACAAGATAATCTGAATGTCCAAGGGTTAATAACGACATAAGGGATTTTACTAAATTCTTCATTATTTCAAAATTAATTGAAACAAACTCGGTATATTTCAACAGAAACGTGTTGGAGAGACGTTAAGTGGAATAGCTGAACCTGAAGCAACTGACTTCAGGAAATGGTTTTGTGGGAGTTTATGGCTGTTTTATAGAAGCAGTTGTTTAATCCTTTAGCATTCCAGTTAATTCTGTCAAAAGTAATCCTTATTTTTTCACACTGTTTTGAATTAATCATGTATTATCTTGTAGTGATGAGATTTTGATTTTTATAATGACATTGTTGGGTAGGTGTAAGAAACTAGATCTGGCCAATTTGAGCCTAAAACAGGCAGAATATTTTGATGCTAAAGGAAGCTTAACTCTCTGACACTTTGAATTTACTAATTTGTAAAAGATCTATCAAATCTATGTTCTCTGCCCTCAGAAGTAAATCTAACCATTTCCAGCTGGTTGAAAATATTTTGTGCAGAATGTCATTCAAAAGTCTCAGCCTCATCCAGCCATCACAATTTGGATTTATTCCTAACTCCAGCTGCTGTAATCGAGTTTCTTGAGGACGTTACCCAAATCACTGATCGCGGATCCTGGGTGGATGTTGTTTACCAGGACTTTGCTAAGGCTTTTAACTCTGTGCCACACAAAAGACTTATGGTAAAGCTCTCTGCGTTGGGCATAAGAGATGAACTCTATAACTGGTTAAAGTCCTTTATTTTCGGCCCCAAAGAGGTTGTCACAGTTCTAGGACTGCACTCTTCGCCCTATGAGATGACATCTGGTGTACCACAGGGATCTGTTCTTGGCCCCCTTTTATTTGTTGCATATGTTAATGACATAGATGCCAACTTAAAGAATGCCACAGTGCTGAAATATGCAGATGACATCAAGCTGTACCTCGAAATAAAGAGGTCAGATCCTGTACACTATGGATCTCTATTGCAAGCAGATCTGGACGCAATGCAGCAGTGGATCATGGACTGGCAACTCAAGCCGGCTGTGGACAAATGTACCACCATGCATTTTGGGAGGAGAAACCCAGCGTCCACCTACTCCCTCCACAACACTAGTCTCAAAAAGTCTTCATGTGAACGTGACCTGGGTGTTATTGTCGACAGTGATTTGCTTTGGACAAAACACATTGCTAAAATTGTCAAGAAGGCTGAGGATGTCTTGGCATCACTCACCAAATCCTTTGTGAGCCACTCTCCGACTATCTATCTGCGGCTTTATATAGCTATGGTAAGACCTCAATTGGAATTTGCATCACCAGTCTGGAACCCCTATCTTGCCCAGGATATCAATCGTCTGGAAGCTGTTCAGCGACATGCAACCAAAAGAATACCCTCCATCAGGCATTTGCCATATTCTGAATGCTTTACTTCTCTGGGCATGGACACATTGAAACTCCGACGTCTGGCTGCTGACTTGGCAGACACCCATAAAATTATCAACCATCATACAAACAATAACTCTGAGCACCTTTTCAAACTCTACCCATGGATATATTTACAAAGTCAGAAAACAGTACAGCTCCATATGACTTTAGGAAACATTTTTTCACACTGAGAGTTGCTGAAGCATGGAACAAACTGCCGGCATCAGTTGTTAGTTGTCGGAGCACTGCATCCTTCAAAACGTCCATGCTTTCTGAGATTCGCCAACACTACACCTGATTTTCTCCCCTCCATACAGACACAAGCATGTATCTGACTCATACATTGTTCGCTTTCCAGACATTTGTACATTACTGCATATATTCTATACTCACTTTCTGACAAGTTGTGGTGCACCTGAGCACTATACAATAATTTCATTATTATTATTAAAATTCCTCACACAATCCTATCACAACTCAACAAACCATAAATGGTTTACTTGCAACTATTCTGCAACTATTCTAAGACCACGGTTGCAATACTTCCTGTACGAAATCATCCAACACCAACTGGATTCTTACAACGATGGTTCCTTCATCTCTGAACTCTTAGATATTTACCTCAGTAAACGAAGCCCACCTGAGGCACCCCACCACCTTCTTTCATTCTCTCCACTTTGTCTCACCTTATGGACCTTTCACTAAATTCTTCACTCAATTTCTCTGCCCCAGACTTGCCACCCTCTTAACCCTTTTGATATCTGAAACAGTTCCTGGTTCTTATGATATAAACTTGTTGCTTTATCATAATTTAAATTAAATTCTTCATCAAAATTTCCTGTTATGTCCCAAACGTTAATTTTTAAAATAATAAAGTTATTTTACTAAATTCTTTGTCCTTTTCAAAATTAATTGAAATAAAGGCAGTGAATCTCAGCAGAAATATGGCAACAAAACAGAGCCAGCCTTTTCAATATTAACCCGCTAGAGATCGTTCCTGGTTTTAATAATACAAAATTCCTGTTTTAAAGTGGTGTAAATTAAAACCTTCCATTATAATTTCATGTTCTATCATGTCCCAAACACCAGATTAATAATGGCAATTAAATGAAAGAAAGCCAGAGTATTTCAGCAGAAATATGTTAACTAAAAGGTTAAATTCTTGCCCCAAATTCCAACAGGTACCAGTCTTCAGAAGTTTGTACAAAACATCAAATTCTCCCACCAACTTGGAAAGGTTTCTTAGGTGTTATGACATTGTTCCTTTAATTTTGGTCAAATCATAAAAATACAACAAAATTCCTCAATGAAATGAAGGAAAGAATTTTCTTCTATAAAAAATATGAAAGATACAACAAAAACTAACATTTCTTGTAGATTAATAAGTTTCATAATTTCAAATAAATAATCTTTTTTTTCTTTTTCATCAGTTTTAGAGGTAGAAGGACAGATACAAATAATGATTACAGTGAAAGAATCTTCTGGAACTACCAACAACACACAATCTTTAAATTGTAAAATAACGAATTTAACAGACACACACTTGAAATGCGAACATATTTGGTGGGTGCAAGAAATAGACCAGAACACGCATGAAGAAGTGGTTTTGACCATTAGTAAACAACCTAAATTCCAAAATGGATATTTTTCAAGAATCGAAATAATTGACAGACATACAGCACAGGTTTTCAGCTGCAGAGCTTTGTGTAACTTGCAGACATTTACTGCCACCTGTCATCTTCCAGAGAAAAAAGGTAAAACAAGTTTATAAACAAAGAATAATAAAGATTAATAACCGTTTTGATACTAACTCATCTTGGAGTGACCGTGGTTTGATACTAACTCATCTTAGACTGACTGTGGTTTGATACTAACTCATCTTGGACTGACCGTGGTTTGATACTAACTCATCTTGGACTGACCGTGGTTTGATACTAACTCATCTTGGACTGACCGTGGTTTGATACTAACTATCTTGGACTGACCATGGTTTGATACTAACTCATCTTGGACTGACCGTGGTTTGATACTAACTCATCTTGGACTGACCGTGGTTTGATACTAACTATCTTGGACTGACCATGGTTTGATACTAACTCATCTTGGACTGACCGTGGTTTGATACTAACTATCTTGGACTGACCATGGTTTGATACTAACTCATCTTGGACTGACCGTGGTTTGATACTAACTCATCTTGGACTGACCATGTTTCTATGAAACATGCTTCTTGCAAGTGATCTAAATTAAAACCATCCTTCAAGATTTGAGGTTAATTTATGTTAATTTATGTTCTGAACAGCAGCTCAATAATAGTAAAGGTCTCACCAAGGTGAACATTGTTTTCACCCTTCTGGGGTCAGTGAATAAAATACCAGTACTTGGGTATTGATTCTTCTCTTCATCTTTGAGGCAGCAAGCTGGCAAAATCTTTAAAACAGTAGAAAGTGAGATGAAATAAATATCAGAGATGCTTCGCCCCATACAGAGAAACTGCAGGGGTTACTCAGAGGTTTGCTCTTGGAAATCCATTGCAATGCTGGAAACCCTTCCATTAGCGTCAACAGATATCTCAGGGTCACAAGCGTTTTGCCCCTTAGCCTGTGCCCTTCACCTGAGTGTGGCAGAATGGTTCCACTTAAAGTTTCTTTCCAACCATGGCCACCTTGAGCCAGTTTCTGCTGCTGGGCCTATTTCCTTGATGGCTTTCTTCAAAGAAAGAACTATTTTGCAGTATTCCTTCTGAGTTCAAATCCTGCCAAGGTCACCTCTGCCTTTCATCCTTATTGGGGGTCAATAAAATAAAATAGCAGTCAAGTACTGGGGTAGATGTAATTGATTAATCCCCTACCCTGAAAACTGTTGGTCTTACGCCAACATTTGAAACTACTACTACTACCACCACCACCACCACCACCACTACTACTACTACTACTACTACTACTACTACTACTACTACCACCACCACCACTACCACCACCACCACCACCACCACTACTACTACCACTACGACGATGATGATGACCACCACCACCACCATTACTGTTGCTACCGCTGCTACTGCTACTGCTGCTACAAGGGCAGTCGATGGCAGAATCAGTAAAACACTGGAAAAAACTGCTTTATGGCATTTAATTATTCTGTTTTATGGTTGAAGTTCAAATGTCGTCTGAGTCAATTTTTGTCTTTTACCCTTCTGGGGTCAATCAAATTTGTCCATTGAAGAATTGAAAGAAACCAACAAAACTTCTTTCACCAAATTTGTAGCTTTGAGCCAATGTTGGTACCTGTTGTTGCTGATGCTGTGATTATTATTATTATTATTAAGGTAGCAAGCTGGCAGACTCGTTAGCGTGCTGGACAAGATGCTTAGCAGCATTTCAGCTGTCTTTATGTTCTGGGTTCAAATTCTGTACCAGTTGTGTACTGGGGTTGATGTAATCCACTCGCCCCTTCCTCCAAAATTCCTAGCCTTGGACCAAAACTAGAAACCATTATTATTGCATCCACCTCAGTGAAGGTGGAGGTGTTGTTTTCAGTTGTGTCTGTTTGTCCATGGACAAGATATCTCAAGAACCGCCAGATGGATTTGGACAAATCTTTCAGGGATGTTTGGCCTCATGACTGGCATGAACTAATTAGATTTTGGAATTGATCTGGTACTAGACAAGGATTCTGGATTATTTATCCCGTTTCTTTACCTAATTTTTGAGAACGACCAGGTTCATTTTTATTATTCTCATTTGTGAGAGCAGTTGAGTTTATTTCAGAGATTCTCATTTCAAAAATCCTCTCTTACTAATCGTTGAGAGGACGTTGGTGTTGCTTTGGTGGAGTTTTCTGCTCTTTGAGTGCTCTTGCTATTATTATTATTATTATTAAGACAGGGAGCTGGCAAAATTGTTAGCACGCTGGACAAATACTTAACAGCATTTTTTTCTGCTCTTTACATTCTGGGTTAAAATTTCACTAAGTTCTTCTTTGCTTTGCATCCTTTCAGTGTCAACAAAATTAATAGCAGTTAAGCACGGGGTGGAGTGTCAGTGTAACCAACTTTTCTTCTCTCCTCCCAAACATTTTGGGCCTTGTGCCTGTAGTAGAAACTACTACTACTACTACTACTACTACTACTACTACTACTACTACTACTACTACTACTACTCAAAACCTATAACGTGCTAATATAATGAGGAGGTATGTTATCCTGAGGCTTGATGAGAACAAGTCTCCTCAAACCTCGAGCATCTTTCTTAGAATTTATGCAGAATACAGAATTGCACTTTTCTGCAGTTTGGCAATGCATGTCTTCCATCCCAGTATTCTTCAGCCTCTTAGATTGCAATTCGGATCTGGTGTTAAATGCACCAAATACCACAAGAACAATTTCCACTTTTCTCTTCCATAATTTTTTCCTCTTTGGCTAAGTCTTGGTATTTCTCAGTTTCTTTGGTATCCACTCTCTTATCAAAAGACTTTGCAAAACCCATGATTTTATACTGTTTTTCTCTTTTACTTCTGCTCTCTACAGTCATATTGTTTTTTGCTTTAATAATAATAATAATTATTATTATTATTATTTGTGTTTGTAGTCTCTAATATAGTTTCATTTGTTTCAGAGACATCAGTGGAATGCTCAACCCATTTCTTTGCCACGTCCAAAAAAATTGGTCAGATTCCGAATACAGAAACAGAATTGATTCACCTGAAGAGGGTTTTAAACATTTTGGTTTTCGCACTGTGTGTTTTAAGTATCATTATAATTCTGAATTTCATTAATTGTGTCTTCAAGAAGTTCCGCAAAAAGAAAGCAAAAAAATCTTCAGGAATGGAAGAAGATACGTCAGACGATGTTGATGATACAGAGAAAGATGAGTTGGAGACAAACAAATTGCTTGATGAGGAAGTGAAACCTGCCTATAAACCTCACACAAGACCAAGTATTTTGTTAAATGGACAATTGTTGTTTGAAGGTGACACACCATTTGCTAAAGTGACATACAAGTCTGATAAACCAGTGATTTCCTTTGTTGATAATACAACGGCCCTTCAAAACTGGGACCCTGGAGTCTCATGTTTTACTCTGGCACCCAGTGAAAGTGATTCTAATGAAGAATACATTGAAAAGAACACAGATTTGCTTGTCCCAGACAATGATTACTATGAAAGGGACCGTTCTGCATCATGTCCTGAGGTCCTCCAAAGCATTTTCTAAATCAAGTTTGAAGTGAGTGCTTGCTTCTTTTGTAACCCTTTTGGCACCAACTGAACCATTTTCGTTTCAATGATACAAACTTCCTGTTTTTAAAGTACACTAGATTTACATCTTTCCACCGAAATTTCATGTAATATTTCAAACACCAACATAATATGACAATTATTTTACAAAAAGTTCCTAGTTATAATCAAAATTTATTAAAACAAAGGCTGTGTATTTTAACAAAAGTATGCTGACAAAAGGGTTAAAACTATTTATTTAGGCATTATAAATACCTTATAGTGCTTACTGCCATCTTCCTATATTTTGGTTACCGATTTAGCATTTGGTACCATAAAATAAAAACACTCTTATTATCTGTAGTTATAAGTGGAGATTTGCAATCAGAGTATAAAAGCAGCATGTGAATGTGTGTGTGTGTGTGTGTGTGGTTGTTCTGTTAATAATGACAATGAAGAAGCTAAAAAGTTGAAAAAGATAACCGTTTCCAGAGAGTATGGTAGTTGCATGTTTTGTACAAAGCTAAATGGTGTGTACAGGTGACCCTTGGAGTACACGACTGATTAGGTCCATCGGTCAAGTGTAAATCAAAAACCATGTCAAAACAAGGGAGATAATATTTCTAATGTTAATAAGAAAAACACAGCTGAAACAGTTATTTATTCAAACAGATATAACACAACTATATAACAGCAGTAGCAGCTGAGTGGTAAGTAGCTTGTCTACCAACCACATGGTTCTGGGTTCAGTCCCACTGCGTGTCACCTTGGGCAAGTGTCTTCTACTATAGCCTTGGGCAGACCAAAGCCTTATGAGTGGATTTGGTAGACGGAAACTGAAAGAAGTCCGTCGTATATATATATATGTGTGTGTGTTTGTGTGTCTGTGTTTGTCCCCTTAGCATTGCATGAGAACCGATACTGGTTTGTTTACGTCCCCGTAACTTAGCGGTTCGGCAAAAGAGACCGATAGAATAAGTCCCGGGGTCGATTTGCTCGACTAAAGGCGGTGCTCCAGCATGGCCGCAGTCAAATGACTGAAACAAGTAAAGAGAGTATGTGCACACACAACACACACATCTGTGTACCATACCTGTTGTACATACACCACTGAAAGGCATGATGTTGTGGTTTTTGTCTGAGAGTGAATCTGTTCCTAGAGACATTGATTTAAAATCACCAAGAATTGCAGTGAGGTGAACATCATCCCGGCAGTTACTCACAAGAATGCCAGACACATTTTGACCTTCTTGGACGATGTGTACCTGCTTGTTACCTGCCCAAATGAAAATCCATTCCCCTCCAATGTATAAAGAACAAAGAAAAATGAGACATTCTCTGATGTTGCAGAAAGCTTGCCAGGCTGCAGAAAACTTGTCCACAATTAAAACAGCCTTAAATAAGTATATTATACTAAATGTATATACGTAACTGAAAGGCAAGATGCTGTAGCTTGGGCGTTGTAGTAATATTGGGTTTTATCTACTATCCAAAATAAAACTGTTTTTTTAGCTCCAATTGTTTCCACAGTGTTATTGATATTTATGTACGGTTAAAGTTATTCAATGTCCACTGATGGTTCTGGTTCTGACTTTTACTTCATTTTATTGGCATCACATGGCTGGGAAGCAAACTTCTTGGCTGCACATCCACATCTGCATCACACACGTTTGGGGGTATGTGTGACTGTGGGTACCTTTGTCTTCATATCATGAGGTATTTGTAAATGAGGATCATCGCCATACACCGTTGTTCATTTCCAATCTTCTATGGTAACCTGTCTGGCTGAGGGGGGAATTTTACCTTGCCCTGGAAGCAGGTGAAGGTTGGTGACAGGAACAGCATCCAGACTTTGAAAATCTGTGTCAGTGAATTCCATCCTATCCATTCAAGCAGGGCAAAGTGGACTTTAAAACAATGATGATGACAATTTAAGAGATGAGGAATTATGTACATTATTTACATTTGACGAATATTTGTCCTCATCTTGTTTGTTGTTAACACAATGTTTTGGCTGATATACTCTCCAGCCTTCATCAGGTGTCTCGGGAAAATTTCAAACCTCGGTTCTCATTCCTAAGGTATTTTTCGATGTTATTATTATTCCAGGCAGTAACTTGAATAATAATAATAATAATAATAATAATAATAATAACAACATTGAAAAATACCTTAGGAATGTGAATCCAGGTTCAAAATTTTCCCAAGACACCTGAAGACGGCTGGAGGGTATATCAGCCGAAATGTTGTGTTAACAACAAACAAGATGAGGACAAATATCCATCAAAGGTAAATAATGGACAATTCTTCTGTCAAAGATCCTATTTTCCCCATCTAAACAATCAATTTCAGAATTCTGAATTATCTTCTTAATCCAATATTGATGGCAACATTTCAAAATGAATTCATTTCTACACAATTATTTTTTAATGAAGTTAATACAAACTTAGAAAGAAACAAAGAAATAGTTTGTATATAAAAAAAGCACCATCCAGCTGTAGAAACACTGCCAGATCAGACTGGAGCCTAGTGCAGCCTCCCGGCTTCCCAGACCCCAGTCGAACTGTCCAACCCATGCTAGCATGTAAAACAGATGTTAAATGATGATGATGATGATGATGATGATAAATGTCTGAAATATAATTACTTTTTTTTTAGAAATATTGAATTTAAGTCAAAAGTTTCATAATATTTGCCCCAGTGCTAAGGTGGCAAGCTGGCAGAAACGTTAGCACACCAGGTGAAATGATTAGCAGTATTTCGTCTGTCTTTACCTTCTGAGTTCAAATTCTGCCAAGGTCGACTTTGCCTTTTATCCTTTTGGAGTCGATAAATTAAGTACCAGTTGTGTACTGGGTCGATCTAATTGCCTGGCCCCCTCCCCCAAAATTTCGGGCCTTGTTCCTAGAGAAGAAAAGAATATTTGCATAAGTGCTAGTTTGCGATGTGTATATCACATGACCAAAGCAGTTCAAGCCATGGGAGGGAGCTGCTGAGGTTTATAGTCTGATAGCATTTGGTGAGCAGACATGTGTATTGCTCCACTCTGTGATTTGAAAGCCACACAGATGAACGTGCAATGCTGTCTAGTTCAGGAACTTATGCTTTACAAGTTCAAAGTGGGTCACAATGCCACAGAAGCAACCAAAACCATTTGTTGTGTGAAAGGTGAAGGCACAGTCGATCATAGCATAGAAGCCAGACATTTTGTGTTGCAAGAACCTTGATGATCAGACAAAGTGAAATAGACCTAAAACTGTGGATTGCAAGGATGTGCTCCAAGCCACAGATGCAAATCTGGTGAGTTTGGCATCTCACTGATGTATGTCACTGTGTGACAATAAACACCCGGCATTGGTTAACAGAAAGCAAACTTTTCTGCAGCAAGACAACTCAAGACCTCATACCATTCCAACGACCCAACAAATTACCAGGAACTTGAGGGAATGGAAAGGATTCCCCACCCAGTATATAGTCTGAACCGAACTTCCTTGGATTAACACTTGTTCCAACTCGTGGCTCACATCCGGTGCTTGGGATGCTTCATCAAGGAAGAGGTGGAAGCCTCATTGATGCAGGAGTTCTTTGCTTCCAACGACAAGAACTGGTATCAACATGGCATCAAATAACTGGCACAAGTTGGTTTCAGACAGTAAAAGTCGATGGGCTTTACTTTGAATTCTAGACTGTTTTTGTTGCAACTTGATGAATAAAGCAAAGAAATTTCCAAAAACTGTAAAACTTTTGATTCAACATAATAACAAAGTGGTATTTTGTAAAAATATATTAAATATCAACAATAAAATATTTTATACTTAATATATTTTCTATTGAGATAATCCAAAGCTGTTGAATTACTGTATTAATCCATGTTTAATACCCATCTTGATTTGGCACCTAAATTGTCCTGAAAACCTTATAATCCAGGGATTATAGAACAATAAATAAACTACAATTGCCACCTTTGTGAAGAAGAGAGAAATTGCCATCTTCCTTCTCCATTCTTAGAAAAATCTTTTTAGAAAAGAAGCACTTTCTTTAGTGACAAACTGCTGCTTTGCATTTTTTAATTTTATTTTTCATTTATTTTCCTGCAAAAATCTGTGTTTTTATGAGGAATTTTCAATCTTCTGTACTTTTTTGAAGTACAACATCTGTTATTTAAATGTCTTTTGTTTATTTTTATTTTCCTGAAGAAATTTCAGAAGCATATCCTGCTTCAATTCCCTTGTTTCAGTACCTGATGGCAGAAAAAGCTTGGCAAATTAAAGTCTTTTAAGCCACAATAAAAGAAGATAAAAAAAATATATATAAAGCTTACATCTTTATGAAAAATGTTCTTTAAGAATGTAATCTCTAAATATTATTTTCATTTATTTGTGTGTCCATGCATAAAAGAATATTTTAGGAAAAAAAGTGTTTGCTAGATATGTGGAGATGTAAGAATGACAGACGAAGGTAAGAAAAAAAAAAACGCTGTACAATATATAAAGACATTTTTAACCCTTTTGTCAACAAACTTCTGTTGATACACACTTTCTTCATTTTAATTAATTTTGAAAATAACGAAGAATTTAGTAAAAAAGTTTAGTCATTTTAAAGCTTGTGTTTGGAACAGAAATTAAGATGAAATTTTGATTGAAGTTTTTAAATAAAAACCATTTTAAAGCAGGGAGTTTGTATCGTAGAACCAGGAGTGGTTTTAGGTGGGATGGAATCAAAAGGGTTAAAATTTGATACAAAATACAGAAATGTAAATAATTACACATAGACACACACAAGGATAGTACACCTACACACAGGTGATTAGCCATCAGCCAGGTAAGATCAGGGCATACACTCTGGTTTCTACTCCTGAATGTACCACAAGCATCTTTGGTGATGGTCATGGAAGAATACTCCCACTTTAACTGTGCATCTTCAGATAATGTATTTTTTCACCAACATTCAAATGTTCCAGAGAATTGGAGCCAATTCCCTCTTTAACCGGTATCAATGTCTCCTGCCTCTTCTTCCTTCTGTTTATTTAAAAGATCCATCAATTCCTTGTTGACTTAAGCCAGAGGATTGTGAAGTTCAAGAGTCCTGGGGAGGTGGGTTCTTCCTCATCTCTTGCCTTTTGCTTGAATTTGATTTTTCTTTTTTTGCTGTTCCAGACAATTTACCATTCCAATCTTCCATCATCACAAGACAATGCAGGGAGCAGTGGGTGGTGGTGGGTGTTTGCTACAGGTTGTGGCCCAAAGAAACACCTCAAGCTCCTGCTACTGAGGACAAGAGCTTTTTGGGGGCTGACCTTAAATCTGGGACCAGTAAAGCCGAGGAAACTAATTTCTGGGTCCTGCAGCTGTGTCTTGTTCGGCTTTGCTGGGCAGAAACTCCCTCAAGTGGCTCTTATTGTTACATAATCAGCACAACTGAGTTTTCTACCCAACCTGGTTAATCTAATTTCTTCCCTTTCAATCTCTTACAATGGGGTACAGCTCCAGAATAGCCTTGTAACCTTTAGGGGCTCATTGGGACTTGTATGTCCATACTAATCCCATATAACCCAATTGTGCATTACCTTTGCCCACCAAAGGTCTGTACCTGTGCGAAGAAGAGCCAAGGAGCAACATTATTCTCAATATCCCTGGCAGTGATTCTTGTATTTTTGCCATTCCATTCATGGCAGACCAACCAGAGGCCAGATGTGTGACACAGTAATCTCCCCTGTTGTTTCTCTTAAGGATGCACATGTTTGGTCTCACAGACCCAGCATAGGCTTCCATATGCCTGACATTGGGGCCAGAGCTTCTTCCCCATTGTTCTTTGAACCTTCAAAGATATGAAGATACATTATTTGAAAAACAGATGAAGTTTAGTGACGAGAAAGCATCCAGTTGTAGAACAATACCTCAATAATATAATCACGTGACCCATTCTAACATGGAAAAATGGATGCAAAAAGGAACAAATAAAACGTCCTTCCATTTTTGGTAAGATGGCAGTGAGTTATTTTGCTATTTGTTCACTAAACTCTGCTTGCGAAGACCAGTTGAGGCAAGTGAAATCAACTCGATTGCGGACCTGTTGAGGTACGTGAAATCAATCAAACTCCGTAACTGGCATCCGTTGCTAGTGGAGCGCTAAGAGTACCATACGAGTGAGATTGTTGCCAGAGCAACAAGCTGGCCTTCGCGCCGATGGCACATTAAACACACCATCCGAGCGTGATCATTACCTGCATCGCCTTACTAGCACTTGTGCTGGTGGCACGTGAAACATTTGAGCGAGGTCGTCGCCAGTGCCGCTGGACTGGCTCCTGTGCAGGTGGCACATAAAAAACACCATTTGGGCGTGGCCGTTGCCAGTACCACCAAACTGGCCCTCGTGCCCGTGGCACGTAAAAAGCACCCACTACACTCTCGGAGTGGTTGGCGTTAGGAAGGGCATCCAGCTGTAGAAACTCTGCCAGATCAACATTGGAGTCTGGTTCGCCAGACCTCAGTCAAATCGTCCAACCCATGCTAGCATGGAAAGCAGACGTTAAACGATGATGATGATATTCCTCAAGCAAGTTGGTGCAATCCTTCGTAAAACACCTCTTCAATGTCTCTTACCTTTCCCTAGAGACGACCCCTGTCCAATGCTTCTTTCTGGCTTGCCATGCTGGCAAAGCTGTTATTACCATTCGTGGACGAGTCAAATTGCAAAAGTGTCTCAAATTTCTTTTTTGCTTTCTTTTTTAAATCAGAAGAAAGCCTATTTTGGGAAACAGCCATAAATGCTGCTATCACAACCAAATTGATGGAGTCCAAGTTTAAATACTTTTAAAAGCTGCCACTAAAAAAAAAAAAATTTCAACAGGTAAAGGGTTTTTTCTCTCCACCCAAACAAGGTAATGGTAAAAAAAAAAAAAAAAAACAGCACAAAAATTATATTCCTTGTCTCTTTGTATTAGTTCCATAGAAGCACGGGAATGGCAATCAAATCTGCAAAATGATCTATTGTCATTTTTTTTCAGGAATTTACAAGCTTATAAAAAAAAACATATATTGCAAGTCTGCTTCCAATAATAATAATAATAATAATAATAATAATAAACATTTGGTGCTACTTTTACTTCAAAAGTATAGAAAATTACATTTTTCTTTTAATTATTTCTATTATTCATTTTGACAAATAAAAAAAAACAGAAATAAATGAAGAAGAATTTGAAATTGTCCTAATTAATTATAAATGATATCACTGCATTTTATTATCAAAAAAAATATAATTGTTTCAAGAGAAAGCATTTGGGTTATCACAATTGGAGAGGAAAAAAAAATAAAGTGGTTGGCACTGAGAAGTTATTAAGTATTTTATGTTTATATTGAAGGAATTTAAAAGAAAAAAATAAAAGAACTGTAGAACTATACAAGAAATAATTCACTTATTAAAAAAAAACAAACAATCCAAAACTCTTCAAGCAATTCCCTCTAGGCCTTTTCCTTTCCACATGTGAACTGAATAAGGAATAATCAATCCATCTTGTAATTTGCAAAATAAAAAACATATCCATTAACCCTTTTGATATCAACCTGCCTGAGACAGCCCTGGTTCTATGACAGAAATTTCCTCTTTTAAAATTATCTCAAAATCTTCCATTAAAATTTCACTGTTAACCCTTTCTGATGAAATACACTGGATTTGTTTCAATTAACTTTAAAAAATAATGAAGAATGTAGTAAAGCTAATTTTGTCCTTAAGATGATGTTTGGAACATAACTCTACATGGAATTTTGTTGAAAGGATAGAATTTGGATCATTTTTAGATGAAAAACTTATATCATAGAATTAGGGTTAGTTTCATGTAGGTTGGTATAAAAAAAACGGTTAATTCATATTCCAAACCCCAGCTTAATACTGACAAAAATATTTTACTAAATTCGTTATTTTCATAATTTACTGAAACAAAAAGGTAGCATTTTTTAATAGAAATATGGTAGAAAAAAGGGTTAAATAAGGGAATATAACATTGCCCACCCATCAACTAGGTAACACGGGATACAACAATAAAAGGCACTTTGTATGTTCCATAGTTGAGTTGTGGGTTTTATTAATTACCAACTTAATTACTCACTGGATTGTATGGATTTACAAGTTGGAGATTTATTCTGCATGTGTTAAATGTAGGATTACACAGCTCTGGATGGAAAAGCTCAAGAAGAACCCCCCTCCCCGTCCAATTGACATGGAGATCTCTCCTGCTGATGACTTCCCTCTTGACTCAGAAGCACCACGGATTCTACGGAAGACATTCAACTGCCTGAGAACAAGAATGGCATGATTGAAATTTGTTAGGGTCTGATGAGTGTACAAGAACCCTGTGATGGCGGCAAAGCAGACCATTTTACTGAGAAGCGTTGCCTTGTCTTCCCTCTGCTACTCAACACATTTCATTGCAATTTCTCTCACACACACAAGATAAAGGGTTATGGTAATAATGGGAATAAATTTGAGGATCACTTCCAAAGACCATGGTTTCAGGTTCAGTCCCACTGCATGCCGCTTTGAGTAACTGTCTTCTTCTATAGCTTCAGATCAACTAGTCTTGTGAGTGGAGAAATCGGTCATACAGGTACTCTGTGTGTGTGTGTGGTGTGTGTGTGTGTGTGTGTGTGTGTGTGTGTGTGTGTGTGTGTGTTTGTACTTATCTTTACCTTCATATATGTTTATTGGTTGCAAACAATGACACTGCTATTCATATAGATGCTATCATTTACTCTGTTCGAGTGTATTCATCTGATCCATGCAAGCATGGAAAAATAGACATAAAGAAGAAATTAGGAAAAGTGGGAAAACAATCAGATTAACCCTAGAAAAGCATTTCAAGATTTTGTATAAATTTCATATTTAATAGTATTATCATGTAAAGTAACATAAACCAAAATATAGTTAATTAAATTTTACATAATATATAAACTGCTTATGTTGGTACAGTGCTATAAATCTGTAGTGGAAGAGTATAATGAACCGAATTAGTCCTAGTATATGTCAGGTACTTGGGTTGTGGTTTGATCATCTTTGTTTGGGTCACATAAATGTGGGTGTATGTTAGAAGACCTGAAACACCCAGTGATCCTAGGATACAATGCTGATGATGGGTCCAAATATCGCATCTGCAGCTGTATGTTGAACATATGTAAATATAATGACACAGACTTGTAGTGGGGGTGTATAATTAACTGAACCAACCCTAGTATACATCTGGTACGTATAGCAGAGGGATGAAAGGCAAATTAGCAGTGAGGCTTTAAATTCCAAATACAGAAAAAATGAAAACTAAATATTGTAAGGCATTTTGTCTGATACAACCATTTTTAGCTCTCCATATTATAAAGTAATAAGAATAATAATAGCAAGAAAAATATGCAATAAATATATATCATATTTTTTATGAAATAATTATATATATGAAAAGAAAGAGAGAGCATGTATATTCAGGCAAATTTCCAGAGATATTTAAGGCAAGAGAACTTCTCAAACAGCTTCCACACATATAGCAATACCCATGCCACCCCCAACGCAAAGGGCAGCAACACCTCGTTTCAACTGAAGCCGTTGCATGTTGTATAATAATGTGACTAGGATACGAGTTCCTGAGGCAGCCAGGGGGTGGCCTAACGATATAGCTCCACCACACAGATTCACCTGGAATGAGAAAAATATACAAAAAAACATAAATTTCAAAAAAAAAAAAAAATATTATTATTTGGTTTAGTTTTAAGAAGCTAGCTTCACAACCATGAGGCTTTGGGTTCAGTCCCATTGCATGACATCTTGGACAAGTGTTTTCTACTTTAGTCTCAGAGCAACCAAAGCCTTGTGAATGGATTTAGTAGATGGAAACTGAAAGAAGCCCACCATATTTGTGTGTGTGTGTATGTGTGCATGTCTTCTTGCTTTGACATTGGTCAATCTTTGTAAACACGCATCAGCATCATTCAGGTCCTGTCCTTCATTTCCAATCTGCCATGAAGACAGTCCGGCCATGAAGAAATATTTCCTAACTCAAAAACAAGGAAGGGCATCTGGCTGCAGAATATCTGTGTTACCAAATTCTGTCTAACCCATGCAAGCATGGAAAAATAGACGTTAAAACAATCACGATGATGATGACATTATCATAACCATATTGACACATTTAAGTAAAATCCAAGACAATTGGAATTCTGTCTGCTGTTTTTATAAAGCAATTAATTTATGAATAAAATCAGATCAATCAGTCATTGTTTAAATGAAATAAAGTAACAACATTCCATGGTAATCTCCTTTCTTTCTTTAACAATCCAATACATGGAGGTAAAGTTAAAAAAAAAAGCAAAAAGGAAAAAAAAAACGCCTAAAATATATTGTTGTGGTTCAATTTAAGGACAGTTGGTTGCGACCTACTTTGGAATAGATCCATTGTCCTGTCAGATTCAGGTGGATTGATTGGTTCTGGGTAGACCTGCGACCCCTTTCAGGTGAACAAAAGTTCGTTGTAAACACCCCATTAAAAAGGAGGAACTTTGAGCTGTAAACACAGTCGGCTGGAAACTCTGTGAGAGACGAGTCAGTCAGGAACAGAGTGAATTGGCAACAGGTAGTTCTGCCAGAGACAGCAAAAGGATTACGAAGGAAGCACAGAGAAAGACAGACACACAGTCATGAGAGATGACAGACGAGAGTATGACAGTAGCGTGAAGGAGAGGGAGATACACAGAGGACTGAGAGCGAGAGAGAGGGCTTGGCAATTACAGTAGTAATCGTCTGAAATTGTTCCAGTAAAGTTTTGTTAGTGTCTTTTGGCTGTTGTTGACGGTATGTGTTTAATTATGTATTGATACGTGTTACCTATGTAAAAGAAAGAGAGAAAAAGAAAGAACAGTGCTAAAGGCTAAAGAAATGCTAAAGAATTGAACAATGTGAATTGAGTAAAGGACTTGTTGGTGTGTTATTGAGTTGTGGTATTTATGTTCAGAATTGTTGTGGAAAAGAAATGATACAGTAAAAAGACATTGTGAATTAAGGAAAGAAAAAAGAGTTGTTGAAATGTATTGATAAGTGCTAAAGAAAAAGAGAAGGACTTTAATGTGATTTGATGTGAACTGTATCGTTGTTTTAATTGGATTCGAACTATTGTGTCTGAACTGTATATTGCATCTGCATACTGTTTAAATGCTTTGATCTGTTGTTTCCTTCTTTGATATATCTGATGTATCTTTAAATGTATTTGATGTTCTAATAATTGTTATAAACTAGTGTTGAATGTAAGCTGATTGCCTTCGTGTCTCTCTCTGTGTCTCTCTCCTCTCTGAGTTCCGAGGCGAACTTTCCCGATTGATTGAGCCTGGTCAATCGTGGTCGCTTGACTTGTTGGGATCCCGGGTTCGAGTTCGAGCGACAGCAGGTCGTAACAATATGAATAACCAGACTCAAAATAAAATGGTTTATGCCAGCCTCCCTGCCCCGACTGGCTCATGTGCCGGTAGCACGTAAAATGCACCATCCGAACATGGTCGATGCCAGCCTCCCTGCCCCGACTGGCTCATGTGCCGGTAGCACGGAAAATGCACCATCCGAACATGGTCGATGCCAGCCTCCCTGCCCCGACTGGCTCATGTGCCGGTAGCACGTAAAATGCACCATCCGAACATGGTCGATGCCAGCCTCCCTGCCCCGACTGGCTCATGTGCCGGTAGCATGTAAAAGGCACCATCTGAACATGGTCGATGCCAGCCTCCCTGCCCCGACTGGCTCATGTGCCGGTAGCATGTAAAATGCACCATCCGAACATGGTCGATGCCAGCCTCCCTGCCCCGACTGGCTCATGTGCCGGTAGCACGTAAAATGCACCATCCGAACATGGTCGATGCCAGCCTCCCTGCCCCGACTGGCTCATGTGCCGGTAGCATGTAAAATGCACCATCCGAACATGGTCGATGCCAGCCTCCCTGCCCCGACTGGCTCATGTGCCGGTAGCACGTAAAATGCACCATCCGAACATGGTCGATGCCAGCCTCCCTGCCCCGACTGGCTCATGTGCCGGTAGCATGTAAAATGCACCATCCGAACATGGTCGATGCCAGCCTCCCTGCCCCGACTGGCTCATGTGCCGGTAGCATGTAAAATGCACCATCCGAACATGGTCGATGCCAGCCTCCCTGCCCCGACTGGCTCATGTGCCGGTAGCACGTAAAATGCACCATCCGAACATGGTCGATGCCAGCCTCCCTGCCCCGACTGGCTCATGTGCCGGTAGCATGTAAAATGCACCATCTGAACATGGTCGATGCCAGCCTCCCTGCCCCGACTGGCTCATGTGCCGGTAGCATGTAAAATGCACCATCTGAACACGGTCGATGCCAGCCTCCCTGCCCCGACTGGCTCATGTGCCGGTAGCACGTAAAATGCACCATCTGAACATGGTCGATGCCAGCCTCCCTGCCCCGACTGGCTCATGTGCCGGTAGCACGTAAAATGCACCATCTGAACATGGTCGATGCCAGCCTCCCTGCCCCGACTGGCTCATGTGCCGGTAGCACGTAAAATGCACCATCTGAACATGGTCGATGCCAGCCTCCCTGCCCCGACTGGCTCATGTGCCGGTAGCATGTAAAATGCACATCTGAACATGGTCGATGCCAGCCTCCCTGCCCCGACTGGCTCATGTGCCGGTAGCACGTAAAATGCACCACCATCTGAACATGGTCGATGCCAGCCTCCCTGCCCCGACTGGCTCATGTGCCGGTAGCACGTAAAATGCACCATCTGAACATGGTCGATGCCAGCCTCCCTGCCCCGACTGGCTCATGTGCCGGTAGCATGTAAAATGCACCATCTGAACATGGTCGATGCCAGCCTCCGTGCCCCGACTGGCTCATGTGCCGGTAGCACGTAAAAGTCACCATCTGAACGTGGTCGATGCCAGCCTCCCTGCCCCGACTGGCTCATGTGCCGGTAGCACGTGAAAGGCACCATCTGAACATGGTTTATGCCAGCCTCCCTGCCCCGACTGGCTCATGTGCCGGTAGCACGTAAAAGGCACCATCTGAACATGGTTTATGCCAGCCTTCCTGCCCCGACTGGCTCATGTGCCGGTATGATGTAAAATGCACCATCTGAACATGGTCGATGCCAGCCTCCCTGCCCCGACTGGCTCATGTGCCGGTAGCACGTAAAAGTCACCATCTGAACGTGGTCGATGCCAGCCTCCCTGCCCCGACTGGCTCATGTGCCGGTAGCACGTGAAAGGCACCATCTGAACATGGTTTATGCCAGCCTCCCTGCCCCGACTGGCTCATGTGCCGGTAGCATGTAAAAGGCACCATCTGAACGTGGTCGATGCCAGCCTCCCTGCCCCGACTGGCTCATGTGCCGGTAGCACTGTAAAGGCACTCTGAACGTGGTCGATGGCCAGCACCTCCCTGCCCCGACTGGCTCATGTGCCGGTAGCATGTAAAGCACCATCTGAACATGGTTTATATGCCAGCCTCCCTGCCCCGACTGGCTCATGTGCCGGTAGCACGTGAAAGGCACCATCTGAACGTGGTCGATGCCAGCCTCCCCCTGCCCCGACTGGCTCATGTGCCGGTAGCATGTAAAATGCACCATCTGAACATGGTCGATGCCAGCCTCCCTGCCCCGACTGGCTCATGTGCCGGTAGCATGTAAAATGCACCATCTGAACATGGTTTATGCCAGCCTCCCTGCCCCAACTGGCTCATGTGCCGGTAGCACGTAGAAGGCACCATCTGAACATGGTCGATGCCAGCCTCCCTGCCCCGACTGGCTCATGTGCCGGTAGCATGTAAAATGCACCATCTGAACATGGTCGATGCCAGCCTCCCTGCCCCGACTGGCTCATGTGCCGGTAGCATGTAAAATGCACCATCTGAAAATGGTTTATGCCAGCCTCCCTGCCCCGACTGGCTCATGTGCTGGTAGCATGTAAAAGGCACCATCTGAACGTGGTCGATGCCAGCCTCCCTGCCCCGACTGGCTCATGCGCCGGTAGCACGTGAAAGGCACCATCTGAACGTGGTCGATGCCAGCCTCCCTGCCCCGACTCGCTCATGTGCCGGTAGCACGTGAAAGGCACCATCTGAACGTGGTCGATGCCAGCCTCCCTGCCCCGACTGGCTCATGTGCCGGTAGCATGTAAAATGCACCATCTGAACATGTTTATGCCAGCCTCCCTGCCCCGACTGGCTCATGCGCCGGTAGCACGTAAAAGGCACCATCTGAACATGGTTTATGCCAGCCTCCCTGCCCCGACTGGCTCATGTGCCGGTATGATGTAAAATGCACCATCTGAACATGGTCGATGCCAGCCTCCCTGCCCCGACTGGCTCATGTGCCGGTAGCACGTAAAAGGCACCATCTGAACATGGTCGATGCCAGCCTCCCTGCCCCGACTGGCTCATGTGCCGGTATGATGTAAAATGCACCATCTGAACATGGTCGATGCCAGCCTCCCTGCCCCGACTGGCTCATGTGCCGGTAGCACGTAAAAGGCACCATCTGAATATGGTTTATGCCAGCCTCCCTGCCCCAACTGGCTCATGTGCCGGTAGCATGTAAAAGGCACCATCTGAACATGGTCGATGCCAGCCTCCCTGCCCCGACTGGCTCATGTGCCGGTAGCATGTAAAATGCACCATCTGAACATGGTCGATGCCAGCCTCCCTGCCCCGACTGGCTCATGTGCCGGTAGCATGTAAAATGCACCATCTGAACATGGTCGATGCCAGCCTCCCTGCCCCGACTGGCTCATGTGCCGGTAGCATGTAAAATGCACCATCTGAACATGGTCGATGCCAGCCTCCCTGCCCCGACTGGCTCATGTGCCGGTAGCATGTAAAATGCACCATCTGAACATGGTCGATGCCAGCCTCCCTGCCCCGACTGGCTCATGTGCCGGTAGCATGTAAAATGCACCATCTGAACATGGTCGATGCCAGCCTCCCTGCCCCGACTGGCTCATGTGCCGGTAGCATGTAAAATGCACCATCTGAACATGGTCGATGCCAGCCTCCCTGCCCCGACTGGCTCATGTGCTGGTAGCATGTAAAATGCACCATCTGAACATGGTCGATGCCAGCCTCCCTGCCCCGACTGGCTCATGTGCCGGTAGCATGTAAAATGCACCATCTGAACATGGTCGATGCCAGCCTCCCTGCCCCGACTGGCTCATGTGCCGGTAGCATGTAAAATGCACCATCTGAACATGGTCGATGCCAGCCTCCCTGCCCCGACTGGCTCATGTGCCGGTAGCACGTAAAAGGCACCATCTGAACATGGTCGATGCCAGCCTCCCTGCCCCGACTGGCTCATGTGCCGGTAGAATGTAAAATGCACCATCTGAACATGGTCGATGCCAGCCTCCCTGCCCCCGACTGGCTCATGTGCCGGTAGAATGTAAAATGCACCATCTGAACATGGTCGATGCCAGCCTCCCTGCCCCGACTGGCTCATGTGCCGGTAGCATGTAAAATGCACCATCTGAACATGGTCGATGCCAGCCTCCCTGCCCCGACTGGCTCATGTGCCGGTAGCATGTAAAATGCACCATCTGAACATGGTCGATGCCAGCCTCCCCGCCCCGACTGGCTCATGTGCCGGTAGCATGTAAAATGCACCATCTGAACATGGTCGATGCCAGCCTCCCTGCCCCGACTGGCTCATGTGCCGGTAGCATGTAAAATGCACCATCTGAACATGGTCGATGCCAGCCTCCCCGCCCCGACTGGCTCATGTGCCGGTAGCATGTAAAATGCACCATCTGAACATGGTCGATGCCAGCCTCCCCGCCCCGACTGGCTCATGTGCCGGTAGCATGTAAAATGCACCATCTGAACATGGTCGATGCCAGCCTCCCTGCCCCGACTGGCTCATGTGCCGGTAGCATGTAAAATGCACCATCTGAACATGGTCGATGCCAGCCTCCCTGCCCCGACTGGCTCATGTGCCGGTAGAATGTAAAATGCACCATCTGAACATGGTCGATGCCAGCCTCCCTGCCCCGACTGGCTCATGTGCCGGTAGCATGTAAAATGCACCATCTGAACATGGTCGATGCCAGCCTCCCTGCCCCGACTGGCTCATGTGCCGGTAGAATGTAAAATGCACCATCTGAACATGGTCGATGCCAGCCTCCCTGCCCCGACTGGCTCATGTGCCGGTAGCATGTAAAAGGCACCATCTGAACGTGGTCGATGCCAGCCTCCCTGCCCCGACTGGCTCATGTGCCGGTAGCACGTAAAATGCACCATCTGAACATGGTTCATGCCAGCCTCCCTGCCCCGACTGGCTCATGTGCCGGTAGCACGTGAAAGGCACCATCTGAACGTGGTCGATGCCAGCCTCCCTGCCCCGACTGGCTCATGTGCCGGTAGCACGTAAAAGCACCATCTGAACATGGTCGATGCCAGCCTCCCTGCCCCGACTGGCTCATGTGCCGGTAGCATGTAAAATGCACCATCTGAACATGGTCGATGCCAGCCTCCCTGCCCCGACTGGCTCATGTGCCGGTAGCATCTAAAAGGCACCATCTGAACGTGGTCGATGCCAGCCTCCCTGCCCCGACTGGCTCATGTGCCGGTAGCACGTAAAATGCACCATCTGAACATGGTTTATGCCAGCCTCCCTGCCCCGACTGGCTCATGTGCCGGTAGCACGTGAAAGGCACCATCTGAACGTGGTCGATGCCAGCCTCCCTGCCCCGACTGGCTCATGTGCCGGTAGCACGTAAAAGCACCATCTGAACATGGTCGATGCCAGCCTCCCTGCCCCGACTGGCTCATGTGCCGGTAGCATGTAAAATGCACCATCTGAACATGGTCGATGCCAGCCTCCCTGCCCCGACTGGCTCATGTGCCGGTAGCATCTAAAAGGCACCATCTGAACGTGGTCGATGCCAGCCTCCCTGCCCCGACTGGCTCATGTGCCGGCAGCATGTAAAAGGCACCATCTGAACGTGGTCGATGCCAGCCTCCCTGCCCCGACTGGCTCATGTGCCGGTAGCACGTAAAATGCACCATCTGAACATGGTTCATGCCAGCCTCCCTGCCCCGACTGGCTCATGTGCCGGTAGCATGTAAAATGCACCATCTGAACATGGTCGATGCCAGCCTCCTGCCCCGACTGGCTCATGTGCGGTAGCACGTAAAAGGCACCATCTGAACATGGTCGATGCCAGCCTCCCTGCCCCGACTGGCTCATGTGCCGGTAGCACGTAAAAGGCACCATCTGAACATGGTCGATGCCAGCCTCCCTGCCCCGACTGGCTCATGTGCCGGTAGCATGTAAAATGCACCATCTGAACATGGTCGATGCCAGCCTCCCTGCCCCGACTGGCTCATGTGCCGGTAGCACGTAAAAGGCACCATCTGAACATGGTCGATGCCAGCCTCCCTGCCCCGACTGGCTCATGTGCCGGTAGCATGTAAAATGCACCATCTGAACATGGTCGATGCCAGCCTCCCTGCCCCGACTGGCTCATGTGCCGGTAGCATGTAAAAGGCACCATCTGAACGTGGTCGATGCCAGCCTCCCTGCCCCGACTGGCTCATGTGCCGGTAGCACGTAAAAGGCACCATCTGAACGTGGTCGATGCCAGCCTCCCTGCCCCGACTGGCTCATGTGCCGGTAGCACGTAAAAGGCACCATCTGAACGTGGTCGATGCCAGCCTCCCTGCCCCGACTGGCTCATGTGCCGGTAGCACGTAAAAGGCACCATCTGAACGTGGTCGATGCCAGCCTCCCTGCCCCGACTGGCTCATGTGCCGGTAGCATGTAAAAGGCACCATCTGAACGTGGTCGATGCCAGCCTCCCTGCCCCGACTGGCTCATGTGCCGGTAGCATGTAAAATGCACCATCTGAACATGGTCGATGCCAGCCTCCCTGCCCCGACTGGCTCATGTGCCGGTAGCACGTAAAAGGCACCATCTGAACATGGTCGATGCCAGCCTCCCTGCCCCGACTGGCTCATGTGCCGGTAGCATGTAAAATGCACCATCTGAACATGGTCGATGCCAGCCTCCCTGCCCCGACTGGCTCATGTGCCGGTAGCATGTAAAAGGCACCATCTGAACGTGGTCGATGCCAGCCTCCCTGCCCCGACTGGCTCATGTGCCGGTAGCATGTAAAATGCACCATCTGAACATGGTCGATGCCAGCCTCCCTGCCCCGACTGGCTCATGTGCCGGTAGCACGTAAAATGCACCATCTGAACATGGTCGATGCCAGCCTCCCTGCCCCGACTGGCTCATGTGCCGGTAGCATGTAAAATGCACCATCTGAACATGGTCGATGCCAGCCTCCCTGCCCCGACTGGCTCATGTGCCGGTAGCATGTAAAAGGCACCATAAGAACGTGGTCGATGCCAGCCTCCCTGCCCCGACTGGCTCATGTGCCGGTAGCACGTAAAAGGCACCATCTGAACGTGGTCGATGCCAGCCTCCCTGCCCCGACTGGCTCATGTGCCGGTAGCATGTAAAATGCACCATCTGAACATGGTCGATGCCAGCTTCCCTGCCCCGACTGGCTCATGTGCCGGTAGCACGTAAAAGGCACCATCTGAACGTGGTCGATGCCAGCCTCCCTGCCCCGACTGGCTCATGTGCCGGTAGCACGTAAAAGGCACCATCTGAACGTGGTCGATGCCAGCCTCCCTGCCCCGACTGGCTCATGTGCCGGTAGCATGTAAAATGCACCATCTGAACGTGGTCGATGCCAGCCTCCCTGCCCCGACTGGCTCATGTGCCGGTAGCACGTAAAAGGCACCATCTGAACGTGGTCGATGCCAGCCTCCCTGCCCCGACTGGCTCATGTGCCGGCAGCATGTAAAAGGCACCATCTGAACGTGGTCGATGCCAGCCTCCCTCCCTGCCCCGACTGGCTCATGTGCCGGTAGCATGTAAAATGCACCATCTGAACATGGTCGATGCCAGCCTCCCTGCCCCGACTGGCTCATGTGCCGGTAGCACGTAAAAGGCACCATCTGAACATGGTCGATGCCAGCCTCCCTGCCCCGACTGGCTCATGTGCCGGTAGCACGTAAAAGGCACCATCTGAACATGGTTTATGCCAGCGCCACCTGACTGGGACACACACCACAAGATACATACATTACATACATACAAAAACAAAAAGTTAGCATATCAATATTATTGATAATATAGTAAATAGGAGAAGGATGAGAGAGAGAGAGAGAGAGAGAGAGAGGGAAATTATGTGTTTGTGAGCAGATTGCACAAGAATAAGGGTAGAGACTGATGTAGTGTGTGTGGTGGGGAGGCAAGTGAAAGACTTGGTGTTAGAAGAGGGGAGATAATTTAGTAAGACAAAAAGGTAATCAATGTCAAATGAAATGGATCCAGACAAACTATGATGGAATTTTTAACTACAAATTGAACTTAAACATACTTTCTTAGGATCACATTGTAATTCTTTGATGACCGCACAGGACTGAGCTGCAAATGCCTCATTTAACTCAAAAACATCCACACTGTCCATATTCCAACCTGCCTTTTCAAGCTGAAAAAGAGACAAAAAAAATCTCAAAATGTAAAAGTGATCGTTTGTTTTCACATTTTCCTGCATTTCCCTCTAACATCAACTCAATCCATCTGCCGCACACCTCTCATACTCCAGTGAACTTATCCACCTGTACCACTTCTCCTATTCACCTTCCTGTAATTTGAGGATAGGCTCTGAAGCATCTCCATAAATGGTGTAACTATGCATTTCCCCTTCAGCAAAACACCTGTCCCTGTCTACCATACCTTAACCTCTCATCACCTGACATTAAGCCACCTCAATATGGCTCTCCCTTCAGTTGAGGGTCCTGTCTTGCAAGTTACTCGGTGACTACACCAATGCCAGGGCTCCTTAAAAAGACCCAAAGCATTCTGTAAAGTGGCTGACCTTAGGAAAACCATCCAATCATAGAATCCAGATATTGGAGCTTGGTGTATTCCTCTGACTTGCCGGTGCCTGTTGAAGTATCCACTGCATCATAGAATGGTAAATGGATGCTTGATGATGGAGATGTGTATCTATGTCTGGACACACAGACACAGGTATGAATAAAAATATTAAACTTTAAACATAAAAATACTGTCTTTTGGTACAGAAATATCAATGTTCTAATGTAAGACTGCCTTATTTGGTAATAAACTTCAACAGGGACTTGCTACAGTAATGGTAGTGGGATCTGAATTCAGAACAAAGGAACCTGACTATAACACCACCAGGCATTTTACTGTTTTTGCTATCATTTCACCATTTCCTCACATAAATATAGTCAAGTGAATTTATTTTATAGGCCCCGAATGTGGTCGATGCCAGTGGCCCCTGACTGGCTCCCATGTCGGTGGCAAGTCAAAAGCACCATTTGAATGTGGTCTGCACAAAACCTGTCCAAGCTGTCCGTTGTTTGATAGACTGGAAGGTAATTACCTCCCATAAAAACAAGGGTTGGTGACAGGAAGACTGGCTCCCGTGCTGGTGGCATGTAAAAAGCACCCACTACACGCTTGGAGGGATTGGCATTAGGAAGGGCATCCAGCTGTAGAAATTCTGCCAGATCAGATTGGAGCCTGGTGCAGCCATCTGGTTCACCAGCCCTCTGTCAAATCGTCCAACCCATGCCAGCATGGAAAGCGGACGTTAAACGATGATGATGATGCATGTTTGAAAGTCAAAACCGACCTTAGTAGGGTTTGAACTCACAATACAGAACACAACTAATGGGAAGTTTTTAGTAAATTGAGGAATTTATAAAGATTTAAAATATGAAACTCTAATAAAACATACAGCTTTTCGAACAGCAGGAATTGGTCCAGTGCCCATGATTGAAGGATCAATACCAGCTTGGGCCCAAGACACTATCTGAGCAAGTGGTTTAATTCTTCGTTCAATGGCTTCTGTTCTCGACATCAACATCACAGCAGCAGCACCATCGTTAATTCCTGCAGGGAAAAACAGAACTCGTTAAAACATGTGCCAATTATCAAAAGACTTGGTGATCACTCAATATGTTAAACATAGCAACCAAAAACCCCTCAAATCACACTTTACTATTTGCAAAAGAGAAAAAGAGGACACCTTTGATAATGTAGTCTTAGATACATTATACCTGAAAGATAGGATGGTCATGAATGGAATGTTTTTGATTAAAAGACTGATTCTCAGAGCACACAACATCATCCTTTAACATCTAGTTCTTTGCGCCTGCATGGATCAGATGGAATTTGTTGTGGCAGGTTTCCCTACAGCTGGATACCCATCCTGTCACAGACCCTCACCTGTTTCCAAGCAAGGTAACATTATCTCACATCATCGAAGACTGGAAGCTGATAACACTGCTTGCATAAGGGTGACACTCAGTTACAACTATTATATGATGTCAAGACAACGAGATACACACACACACACACACAAAAAAAGGCTTCCTTCAGTTTCTCACTCCAAAATCCATTTATAAGGTTTTGGTTACCCAGGAGCTCTAAAAGACACTTTCCCAAAGTGCCCTGAAATGAGACTGAACCCCAAATCCTCATGGCCAGGAAGCAACCTTCTTAACCACACAGCCAGCCATGTCTGCTCCATTTTGAGTGTTTAATTTTTCATCCTTCAATGATTGATTGAACAGGTGACCTGAGGTTTGGAAGCCTCAACAAATGTACATTAGATGCCACAAGATCCTAGAATAATTTACTGTTCTAGTATTTCAAGTCAGAATGCGATGCTTTCAGTCAATGGAGCTGATTGTCAGAGATTCTAAACTTACCAGAAGCATTCCCAGCAGTAACTGTTCCATTCTCTTTTACGAAGCAAGGTTTTAGCTTCGCCAGTGCCTCAGTTGTAGAATTGGGCCGAGGAAATTCATCTTTGTCAACAATTAATTCTCCTGTAAAAGTGGAATAAATATTTATGGAATGGAAAGATGCTTAGTGTCGAAGAGAATTGTTTTAAGAATGAGGTGAATAAAAGAAGAAAGGTTGGTCGTAATGTTATAATGGTTGGAATCATCGTCATCACTGAATGTCTGTTTTCCATGCTGGCATGGGTTGGTTGCCTTGACAGGAATTGGCAGGGCCAGTCTGTTTTTGTTTGGTTTCTACAGATGGATGCCCCTCCGAATGCCAACCACTTTACAGAGTGTAAAGGGTGCTTTTTATGCGACAAATGCTTGAAACAACAGATATAGTTGTGATGTCATAGTTTGAATTAGTCATACAGTTGTGATGTCAGTAGAGTTAGAAATAGGATTATGTTGTTCTAGAATATCAAAATGTTTTTTGATGTCACAGCAAACAATGGCAGGATATTCAAGTGACATCTAGAGAGATATTAGAGAGAGAGATGTTTGGTGAATCTTCACTTCAGCTTATTCTCTCTCTCTCAAACAGCCAGAATTTGAATTCCATGGTTGACTCTTATAAAACAGGGGAACGTCAAGGTAATGAGTATTGATGGAGAGTTGTACACTGAGGAGGTGTGTAGGAGACCAAAACCTGGTGACCATTGAGAGCTCTCTTCTATTGAACGTTGGTTGAGTTGGGGCAGGAATAAATATACAAGAACAACAACATTGCTGATTAAATTAATTTCATTATATGCCAGGTACTTATTTCATGGATTCCAATAGAATGTGATCCAAAGTTGAGATCAGCAGAAATGGAATTTAGAATCAAAAAGCTAAAACTAAGTATTGAGACACATTTTAACTGCCATCATTATTTAACATCCATTTTCCATGCTGGCATGGGTTGGACAGTTTGACTGAAAACTGGTAAGCTGCACCAGGTTTCAATCTGATCTGGCAAGGTTTCTACAGCTGGATGCGCTTCCTAATGCCAGCCACTCCAAGAGTGTAGTGGATGCTTATTACGTGCCACCAGCACAGGTGCCCAGTTATGTGACACCAGCATCAACCATGCCTGCAATCTCACTTGGCTTGACAAATCTTCTCAAGCATGGTATATCACCAAAGGTCTCGGCCACTTGTCACTGCCTCCATGACGCCCAAAGTTCAAAGGGTGCTTTTTACATGCCATGACTATGGTCTCACTTGGCTTGGCAGGTCTTCTCAAGCACAGCACATTGCCCAATGTTCGAAGGTTGCTTTTTACATGCCACCAGCATGAATGCCAGTTATGTGAGACAGGCATTGGCCATGCCTGCAATCTCACTTGGCTTGATGGGTCTTCTCAAGCAGAGCGTATCACCAAAGGTCTCGGTCACTAGTCATTGCCTCCACGAAGCCCCAGCATTTGAAGATCATGCTTCACCACCTCATCCCAAATCTCTCTGGGTCTACCTCTTCCACAGGTTCCCTCCACAGTCAGAGATTGTCACTTCTTTACACAACTGTTCTCGTCCTTACGCATTTATATCTTTTAGTCTGACAACTTTATCAATAAATGGTACAAATATACAAAAAATACAAACCATTTCTTGTCTTGACACTAACAGGAACAATTTCTTTCTTAAAATGTCCTGAGACTTGGGCAGCATCACATTTCTGTTGAGACAGGACGGCAAATTGATCTTGCTCCGAGCGGGATATGTTCATTTTCTGGGCAACATTTTCAGCTGAGAGAAAAATGAATTTCCAAAGTTAAGATGTATTTATAAAAGTGAAGACAATTTGAGGCTTCCAAAACAATTTTCACTTTATTTGAGGTACAGCACTGCTTTCTTTTGGTAAAACTGCCCCATTCTAGCACCACTGTTGGTGTTATCTAAATATGAATAACTTCAGACACACAATCTGATGAGGTAGTTGTCTTGTCTGAAGGGTTTTAAAATGTATTTCTTGGTGTAATGACATCATCATCATCATTTAGCATCCGTTTTCCATGCTAGCATGGGTTGGACAGTTCGACTGGGGTCTGGGAAGTCAGGAGGTTGCACCAGGCTCCAGTCTGATCTGGTAGCCTTTTTATAGCTGGATGCCCTTCCTAACGCCAACCACTCCGAGAGTGTAGTAGGTGCTTTTTTTACGTGCCACTGGCACAGGGGTCAGAGGAGGCTGGCAAACTGCCACGATTGGTTGGAGCTTTTTACATGCTAGTGGCATGGAAGCCAGTCAAGGCAGTGCTGGCATCAGACATGTTCAGATGATGCTTTTTACGTGCCACCAGCACGGGGATCACAACTACAACTTCCATTTGATTTTAATGATTTTATTGTACTTGACTCAATAGGTTTCCTCAAGCACGACATTTAAATAAACTGACACTAATTATAATGAAATCGTATTTCATTTAAACTAATCATCCAACCCATGCTAGCATGGAAAGCGGACATTAAACGATGATGATGATGATCAATCTATTGGTGTATTACTTAGATTAATACAGGTCTATCAAATATCATACAACATAAATTCTTGATTTATTAAAATTATCTTCACTTCTAGGGCAGATATCATAATTACCAAATAGCAATTAAGACCAGTTCCACTTGAGGAAAGGAAATAATATTCTCCAAGACTGCCATGCCATTAATGAAAAGGATAGGTTTATTTCTGGAGATAAGAGGACAGCTGTGGACATGTGCTTCTGGCTCAATGACTATTTTCAGCCCAACTATTTCCCTAATTTATCTGAAGTAGCCAAGGGACTTAGACAGAAAAAAAAAAAATAAAAAGAGCAGAACAATAAATATAAGAGACAACCTAAATTTTCACTTTGACTTGTTAAGATACTTTCCATGTTTTAATTAGAAAAAAAAAAAATAAAAAGAGCAGAACAATAAATATAAGAGACAACCTAAATTTTCACTTTGACTTGTTAAGATACTTTCCATGTTTTAATTAGAAAAAAAAAAAGTAAATACACACATCAGTAAATAATAATAATTCTATGACATCCTCCTTGTTTTGGTGTTTACTTTTCTGTTTACATGGGTAAGACAAGGGGGGTGCAGAGTTTTGTACAGTTGGATGCTCTTCCTGTCACCAACCCTTGTTTTTAAGGGAGATAATTACCTTCCAGTCTATCAAAAAACAAACAGCTTGGACAGGTTTTGTGCAGAGAACTGGACATGTCTTTTGTTTAGAAAGATTGTGGAATGTGTCAACAAGCTTGGACATGGTTTTGTGGAGGACTGCAAGCCAACGACATTGCCAGGAAGCCATTGCTTACAAACCAGTGGAAGTGAGGGAAATACCCAACCCCACAAAACACACATATGATGGGCTTCTGTACAGTCTCCATCAACCAAATCCTATCACATGTGTTTGGCTGGTCTGGGGCTATAACAGAAGGCAGCAAAGTGGGACTGAACTTGCAACAATGTGTTTGGGGAACAAACTTCTTAACCCCACAGCCATGCCCGGCTCTGTAATTTGCAAAAAATTAGATATAATTGTAAAAACCAAGCTTTCAATGTTGGTATGGAAAAAATTAAATCCTTAAAAGTAATTTATTTTGTGCATCCTACGACTCAAGCAATTACTGTTTGATTAAAAGGAATTAACCAAAAACTAAGAAATTGAAAAAATTAAAAAAAGGTAATTATCTCACCTGTTATACCCATGTGATATTGGTAAAAAGGGTCAATTAAGCCATCCTTCAAGACTGTGTCTACCATGTTAATGTCTCCCATCTTGGTGCCAGCCCTCATGTGAGTACAATGCGGAGCCTAAGAAAAGAAATAGATTCACACGTGTAAACGAGGGTCACCAATCATATGAGGAGTAACTTTGGAAGTACATACTTTTGCCCCCATGGGTAATACCAGAATATATGGCTTCCATACAATAGCAATTCAGCTTTTATGAAATTGCTTGCTGTTTATACCAAACGATGAAATGAATATTAATTTTGAAAAGGAAATAATTATTTCCCTCCCTCCTCTATCACTATGATTCTTTCTCTGTATGTAGCATTCATTTACTCATTGCCTGCCACCAAGTCTGGTATATGCACTCTTCCTGCACCTCCTTTGTTTACCCCTCTCCCCCCTTCTCTCTAAATGATGTAAAGCATGACTGGAGAAACCAACCAACTGCTCAACATCTACATCAGATATTATTACACAGAGATAGAATTAATAATGGAGAATACATCCTGAAGAGGAGGGGGCAAATAAAAAAAACCCTAAAAACTTTGCAGTTAATAATTCAGAAAGAAGAGAAACTGAGACAAATTGGCTCATTTTTACACCCATTCTTCTACATCTCCCTTTCTCTGTCCCCTACAAATCACCCAGTACACTCTATGAAGTGGTTGGCATTAGGAAGGGTATCCAGCCTTAGAAACCATACCAAAACACACATAGACCCTGGGCAGCTGACCAGCTCCTGTCAAACCATCCAACCCATGCCAGCATGGAAAGCAGACATTAAACAATGATCATCCACAGATGAGCTATTACACTGCTGCTGCTCTCCATACAGCCACTCATCACCCCCTCCTTTCATTCACCTCCCCCACCACTAGTATACCATCCACCATATCTCCATCCTTGTCCCACTCACTACATTACCCTCTACACCCACCACTCTCCTCTCACACTCTAATGAACTTAACCTCCACTCACCCCCACATTCTCTCTTCCACTCACCCTCTACTAAGCTCTGACACCTTATCACCACCATTTTGATTTTCTTTCCAGTTACTCCCACCCACCCTGGGGTAGCCCTGTATCTCCTCTATAGGAAGACACTTGAATAGTAATTAACCTGATAGACAAGAAATTCGTTAAGCATGAATCTGTCTTATTCAATTTAATTAATGGTGTCACTGATTGTCCCGTTCTAAATATTTCAGCCGGTTTTGTTTGGAGTTTACGACATGCAAAGAAAAACAAAAGAAAAAAACACAAGTATTCTTTGAAATAAGTCTTTGAGTTCCAGATTCGAATACTTCTTGCTTCTTTCTCTTCTGTGTTACTTGGCAACCACATTCGTGCTGTTGTCATGGAAACCATACAGTCTAGATTCTGTAAAGTGGTTGGCGTTAGGAAGGACATTCAGCTGTGAAAACCATGCCAAAGCAGACACTGTGGCTTGACATGGTTCGTTCTGTGGCTCACTGGATCCTGTCAAACCCATACTGGCATCCAAGACAGATGTTAAATGATGAGGATGATGGTCTTAGCTTGTTTATTTGGCCAAGCAATGTCAATGTTCAAAATTAAACAATATGGGTGGCGAGCTGGCAGAAACGTTAGCGCGCCGGGTGAAATACTTAGCGGTATTTCGTCTGCCGTTACGTTCTGAGTTAAAATTCCACCGAGGTCCACTTTACCTTTCATCCTTTCGGGGTCGATAAATTAAGTACCAGTTACGCACTGGGGTCGATGTAATCGACTTAATCCGTTTGTCTGTTCTTGTTTGTCCCCTCTGTGTTTAGCCCCTTGTGGGTAGTAAAGAAATAAATATTAAAAGACAGTTTAATGAATGGGAAGGGAGAGAATAATTTTGGAAAATTATTTGAAAAAGTTAATTGGTAAAAATCTAGTAAAAAATATGAAGCCAAGATTGCTACAAAACTTGATGAAAAAATAGGGGACTGATGTTTCATTTTAAACTCGTTAGTTCTGTGTTGCTTTGTTGTTAATAATCTTGTAGTGCACCTGAGCACCATGCAGTAATTATAGATTATCTTAATGACAAAAAAAAAAGATGTCACATCATTAAATGTGAAATGTCACTTTGGATCTGAATTTTAAAAGAATAACTCTTTGACTAACAGACTTACCCGGCTCATGTTCTCCATTCCTCCTGCGATGACAATATTAGAATCCCCAACTTTAATCGCTTGAGCAGCCATCACAACAGATCTTAAGCCAGAGCCACACAACATATTAATGCAACAGGCTGGGACGGAATAAGGTAAACCAGCTTTGACGCTCGCTTGACGAGCAGTGTTTGCTCCTTCACCTGGAAAAATATGGAAAATAAACTCATCAGACATTTATTGCAAAATGGTTTTTGTTTGTTTTTACAATTGTTTTTCCATGTTAGCATTGGTTAGATCTGTTTTCCAAGTAAGGGACACCTTATCTGTTTTCTAAGTAAGGGACACCTTATCTGTTTTCCAAGTAAAGGACACCTAATCTGTTTTCCAAGTAAAGGACACCTAATCTGTTTTCCAAGTAAAGGACACCTAATCTGTTTTCCAAGTAAAGGACACCTAATCTGTTTTCCAAGTAAAGGACACCTAATCTGTTTTCCAAGTAAAGGACACCTAATCTGTTTTCCAAGTAAAGGACACCTAATCTGTTTTCCAAGTAAAGGACACCTTATCTGTTTTCCAAGTAAAGGACACCTTATCTGTTTTCCAAATAAAGGACACCTAATCTGTTTTCCAAATAAAGGACACCTAATCTGTTTTCCAAGTAAAGGACACCTTATCTGTTTTCCAAGGAAAGGACACCTTATCTGTTTTCCAAGTAAAGGACACCTTATCTGTTTTCCAAGGAAAGGACACCTAATCTGTTTTCCAAGGAAAGGACACCTAATCTGTTTTCCAAGGAAAGGACACCTAATCTGTTTTCCAAGGAAAGGACACCTTATCTGTTTTCCAAGTAAAGGACACCTAATCTGTTTTCCAAGTAAAGGACACCTTATCTGTTTTGCAAGTAAAGGATACCTTATCTGTTTTGCAAGTAACATACACCTTATCTGTTTTCCAAGTAAAGGATACCTTATTTCACACAGCTTTGAAGGCATGTACTAAGGGGAACATTTATTGACAGAAGTACACAACACAAAATGACTCAAACATCATGACTGTCGCATAAGTGAGCACACACACACACACACACACAGAGCATAGAAAATGCAGATATATCAAATGTCATATAACATAAATTCTTGATTTATTAAAATTATTTCTGCCTTTAGGGTAGCAGTAGAAGTATTATGGGGCAAATGCTGCATTCACCATTTGTTGGTGGTTCTCTCCGACTCCTGATAGATGATGCCTTTGTACCATTCAGGCAACAACCCTCCAACCCATGGATTTGTTTTGGGCAGTTGTTGCTGGTGTTTCAAGAATGCAAACACTACCTCAGCCTCTTTTGTTTGGCTTTATGACTTGTAAAGAAAACGTTGGGTCTATTCTTTGACATGGCTGTCTTCATACAGCTCTAGAGTAATGTGAAATGAAGAGTTTTGCTCAAGAACACAACATGCTGCCCAGTCCAGGAATCAAACCCACAATCTGGTAATTGTGAGGGCAACACCCTAACCTCCAGGCTGTGTACCTTTGGGTAATGTAATCACAATTACCAAATGGCAATTAAGGACCCGATCCACTTGAAGAGGGGAGACAACCTCTACAAGCAAGAAGAGTCATTAAGGGAAAGGAGAGGCTTCTACCTCCTTACTCTCCTTCTCTCACACACGATGGGTTCTTCTCTACCAAATGCACACACAAAGCTTTGGTTGGTCTGGAGGAAAAAGAAGACACTTGCCCAAGAAGCTGTGCAGTGGGGCTGAACCCAAAACCATGCCTGCTCCTATATACTTTTAATGTATTTTTTAATATTTTGATAGAATTCAAGGTGGCAAACTGGCAGAATTCTTACTGCACTGGCCAAAATGCTAAGCAGCAGTTCGTCAGTCTTTATGTTCTGAGTTCAAATTCTGCCATGGTTGACTTTACCTTTCATCGTTTCAGGGTTGACAAAATAAGTACCAGCAGTGTACCTGGGGCCAATGTAATCACCTTATCTCCTCCCTCGAAATTGCTGGCCTTGTGCCAAAATTTGAAATCAACATTTGTTATATTTTGATAAAATTTACAGGTGATGTCTGTAGAGTTGAGACGAAAAAAAAAAAAACAAAACAAAAACAAAAAAAAAAAATTATTAGAATTTGGAATTCAGTCTTATTTCAAAGGATACTTTTGTGTTTTTTGTGTTGGGAGCTGAAATATTTAGAACGGGAAAATCAGTGACACCATTAACTAAATTGAATAAGACAGATTTATGCTTAACAAATTTCTTGTCTGCCAGGTTAATTACTATTCAAAATAGGGTTGCTTTTTGTTTTTTAGTCAAAAGATCAAACACAGGATTAATCAAAAGGTTTCTGACTTGGTTCCAGTTGGTCGGTTCCAAACAACATTCAGTCTTGCTTTAGACATGTTTAGATGTAACAGAAAGTAAAATAAGCCTTAACAAAATGAGATCAATATTACTTCAATGGAGAGAGAGAGAGAGAGAGAGAGATTGAATAAATATGAATGTGGCTCCTGTGCCGGTGGCACATAAAAAGACCATCCAAACGTTGCCAGCGCCGCCTTGGCTGGCTTCCGTGCCGCTGGCACGTTACAAGCTCCAACTGATCGTGACCGATGCCAGACCCCCCCTGCCACCTGTGCAGGTGGCACGTAAAAAGCACCCACTACACTCACGGAATGATTGGCGTTAGGAAGGGCTTCCAGCCGTAGAAACTCTGCCAGATCAGACTGGAGCCAGGAGCAGCCCCTGGCTTCCCAGACCCCGGTCGAACCGTCCAACCCGTGCTGGCGCGGAAAACGGACGTTAAATGATGATGATGATGATGATCTTATGTATCATCATCATCATCATCATCATTTAGAATCCGTTCTCCATGCTGGCATGGGTTGGACGGTTCAGCCTGGGCTGGCAAAGTGGAAGGCTGCATGAGACTCCTGTGTGATTTTGCACGGTTTCTATGGCTGGATGCCCTTCCTAATGCCAACCAAACCCCCAGAGGGTAATGGATGCATTTGCACGACACCAGTATCTTCCACATCATCATCATCGTTTAATATCCACTTCCCATGCTGGCATGGGCTGGATGGTTTGACTGGTGAACCAGATGGCTGCACCAGGCTCCAGACTTATCTGGCAGAATTTCTACAGCTGGATGCCCTTCCTAATGCCAACCACTCCGAGAGTGTAGTGGATGCTTTTACATCCCACCGGCATGAGGGCCAGTCAGGTGGTACTGGCAATGACCACACTCAAATGGTGCTTTTTACGTGCCACCTGCACAGGGGCCAGTCCAGTGGCACTGGCAACAACCTCGCTTGAATGTTTTTTCACGTGCCAGGAAGGCGGCACTGGTAACGGTCACACTCGAATGGTGCTTTTTATGTGCCACCAGCATGAGTGCCAATAAGGCGGCACTGGTAACGGTCACACTCGAATGGTGCTTTTTATGTGCCACCAGCATGAGTGCCAATAAGGCGGCACTGGTAACGGTCACACACTCGAATGGTGCTTTTTATGTGCCACCAGCATGAGTGCCAATAAGGCGGCACTGGTAACGGTCACACTCGAATGGTGCTTTTTATGTGCCACCAGCATGAGTGCCAATAAGGCGGCACTGGTAACGGTCACACTCGAATGGTGCTTTTTATGTGCCACCAGCATGAGTGCCAATAAGGCGGCACTGGTAACGGTCACACTCGAATGGTGCTTTTTATGTGCCACCAGCATGAGTGCCAATAAGGCGGCACTGGTAATGGTCACACTCGAATGGTGCTTTTTATGTGCCACCAGCATGAGTGCCAATAAGGCGGCACTGGTAACGGTCACACTCGAATGGTGCTTTTTATGTGCCACCAGCATGAGTGCCAATAAGGCGGCACTGGTAACGGTCACACTCGAATGGTGCTTTTTATGTGCCACCAGCATGAGT
>NC_042999.1:10349705-10409705 GCF_006345805.1 Octopus sinensis | reverse complement strand
AACCTAGGATACCAAATAAACATTTTCAGAAAAATGCATTTTTCAAAGTGAGATGTGAGTCTGCATTAGCGCTGCCTTGTGAGTGGATTCGGTAGACGGAAACTGAAAGAAGCCCGTCGTATATATGAATATATATACGTATGCATGCATGCATTTGTGTCTGTGATTGCCCCCCCCCACCATCGTTTGCCAACCGATGTTGGTGTGCTTACGTCCCCGTAACATTAGCGGTTCGGCAAAAGATACCGATAGAATAAGTACATTGGGCTAACAAAGAATAAGTCCTGGGGGTCGATTTGTTCGACTAAAGGTGGTGCTCCAGCACGGCCGCAGTCAAATGACTGAAACAAGTAAAATAATAAAAGAGTAACAGAATTACAGTTTTTGTAGCAGGAATGCAACAGCAGCAAGGAAAGTTGTTACAAGAACTTGTCAGACGGTTAAAGGGGGTGGGTGCCAGAAGAGGCACTTTTGTAGTTCACCCGCCACCATTGCTTGGCGGGGTGGGAGTGGCTGGATGGAAAAAATAACAGCGATTCCTTCTTATGGGATTGAGAGAGTATTTTAGCCCTTTTGGGTTCATTTTTTTCGTCTAATTACTTTAGTTAATTGTTAAGTCTCGTGTAATTAAAGTCTTACCTGCTGTGTAGACATTTCCCATAATAACTTCTGATACATCTTCAGGCTTCACAGCTGACCGTTCAAGGATACTTTTAATGACATTGGCACCGAGTTCTACCACTGGAATCGTGGCAAAACTACCATTAAAGGAACCTAAACAGAAAAAATATTCCAGGGTTATAAATCAAATCGGCGGAAAGGTGACAATAGGACCAAGATTTTCGTGCTGGGAACTTTGATAAGTGCTACGAACGAAACTCTCGACCCTCGAGTCATTTCTGTAACTTTCTACCGATTAAAAATAATAAACATATACACATGTATTGAGTTCTTTTTATCGTGTTTGCAACATGTAATATAAGAAGCGGAAACAATGCTTACGGTGTTTATAATTAAAGATCAGAAAAACCGTTTTGTTCGATTTTCCGAAACTAAAAAAAAGTAAAAACATCACAAAAAGTAAATAATAAAGAACTCGCTAGTGCGTGTGTGTGTATATATATATAAGTTTAAAATGAGGGTGAGAAATTAGATATTGATTTAATTAACATTAATTTCACACCAGTGCTCTAGCATATAAAAAGACTGAAGTTTCAGTAAAATTGTATTATATGAGGGAAACCACTATGTGGACACCCTTATGCTAGAAATAGATCCGCTATGGTCTTACCACTAAGAAATATTCTCAAGAAAAATTTAGCAAAACAACCAAAACGTAATCGAGCAAGACAAAAGAAAAAGCAATAAAAATATGGATTATATATATATATATATAATATAAAATTTAATAAGGGTAGAAATTGATATTAGTCAATTAAAACCAGTGGCCCAGCATATTAAAAAGAATCCGAAGATTAAAATATTTTTTTTTTTGAGAACATACTCTTTGTGGAAAATAGCGATTTGACGTCTATATCTAGCATTTTGACTGTCCACTTTTTGTGTTCAGTCCTTTAAATTATATATATATATATATGTATATATAAAACGCAATTAATTACTTACCGATGGGAGTGCGAGCTGCAGCGACGATAACGGCTGATTCCATAACTGTGTTATTTCAAAAAGAAATGAAAAAAAAATCCAAAAGAGGAGGCGGTAATTATCTCGATGTAAATATATGGATGTGTGCGTGGGTTTGCCGTCAGAATTTACGAGTGAATCGACCAAACACGTGGAGAGAAATAAATAATTGCCCGGAAGTTCATCTGACAACCGGCGAAGAAGCGACTTGGGACTTGTTGAGTAAAAGGGTGGGCGGGTGGCGGGGAAATTGGCTGGGTTTATTAATTAATTAATACTAAGTGAAACCAGTAGAAACACGACAATCTCTTAATTCCTTGTTACCCACAAGGGGCGAAAAACATACAAGGACAGACAAAACATGCAGTGGGGAAGGAAAAAATAAAGCGGATGAATAATGGGATGATATTAATAATAATGAAATTCTTGTATATAGTGCTCAGGTGCACCGCAATGTGTGTGTGTGTTTAATTTGATGTATATTTCTATCAACTACGAATATTAAATTTAATCAGAGACCTCAAAGAGATACAGTATTAATTTAGATTAGTGGAGATCGTTCAGATTATCGGGCGACAGGTTAAATAAATACGACAAAAGATTTAAAACCGTCTTTAGATTCTACCATATTCCTACGACTGCATCTTATTCTACTCACCATTTGTTGGCGAAAGTAAAGAATACGCACACCCCCGGTGTTTAGAGTTAGGGTTTTTGTGACGCCGAAAACCGGGTGGTGTGCCCTATTTGTCTTGTAAACTATGTAAAGTATGTGTGTATATATATATATATATATATATATATATATAGAGAGAGAGAGATAAGTAGCTCTATGATATTTCTATACTTCAAGCGTATGAATAAATAGATAAACGAGGTTAAATTACTCGACCCGAATTAATCTGATTGTTGAGGTGAAGACGGTTTGACTTGTCACGATGGAGGAAGGAGAGAGAGAAAAATAGAACGGAACAAGACGAAGAATAAGAACACACACACATATAGAAGCATATTGGTCGAAGAGGTGACTTTCTGAGGGTAGTATTTGTTGCCAACAGAAAATGTCTTAGATCCCTTCACCACCATTCCAGTCTGTTTATGGGATTATGAATCTTGGTCGTATTAGAATTATTTTTCTTGCTTGTTTTTAGATTTTTGAGCGCACATAGAGGGAGATTTTGTTCACTTATTGCTTGGATATTTACAACTGAACCATTTTCTTAAATACATGAGACTCAACAGTATCTGAAAGGAGATACAAATAAAGGGGTGGTGGAGAGGGCGGTTCATGCTCAAAGGGGAAAAAGAAATGAAATAGATAAATTAGAAAGATTCTGTGATCCTGTAATTGCTGCCTCTTTCGTCATTGTCAGCTGCACAAACGAAAGTTCTACCCAAGCGGCTGAATATACGCTTGAGTGAAGTCAACGTTGAGGAGGTCTAATAACACTGGAACGTATGTGGAGTTGTCCCTTGTATTTGCTGTCCTATAAAACGCTCATTTTTTCCCCTCAAAAAGTTGTTTAAAAAAAATCACCCCGAGTCCTATATGCGAAGTCGAGCCTCTATAAGCGTTAATGCAATAAAAACCGTTTTTTCCCCCCGTAAATATGTGCTTCTACAACAGGGGTGTGTTTAATAAAGCCGTGCATCTTTTCGGCTATCAAAAAAAAAAAAAAAAAAAAAAAAAAAACGATAGTTATTGCTTGAGGTGAAAAGATACAAACGAAATTGTAAGTCGATAATTTAGTTTGTTGACAGTCATGTTTTCTATATTTCCAATCAACGATCTGTTTAGCTTTTGACGGATTGATATATCTTTAAGTAGGCCTAATACGTTGACCTGCTAAAACTACCGGTAGAATATGCCTCAAATGATACAGAATTGCAGGTAACAAAATCACTGACCTGTTCAGTTAGGACTGGCTTGAGGCTGTTTCATCTAATTTTTCATTCAATATGGAGTTCGCCAAGAATGCAAACATATCTCTCTTTTTTACTCTTTTACTTGTTTCAGTCATTTGAGTGCGGCTATGCTGGAGCACCACCTTTAGTCGAGCAAATCGACCCCAGGACTTATTCTTTAGAAGCCTAGAACTTAAACTATCGGTTTTTTTTTGCCGAACCGTTATGGGGACGTAAACACACCACCATCGGTTGTCAAGCGATGTTGGGGGGACATGCAGACACACAAATACACACATATATATACGACGGTCTTCTTTCAGTTTCCGTCTATCAAATCCATTCACAAGGCTTTGGTTGGCCCGAGGTTATAGTAGAAGACACTTGCCCAAGGTGCCACCGAACCCGGAACCATGTGGTTGGTAAGCAAGCTACTTACCGCACAGCCACTCCTGTACCTATCAAAACAAAATAAAAAAAAGAAAAGAAAAGCAAAACAAAATATTTCGAAAAATTGCAAGGTGCTTCTTTATTTTGCTTAAACTTGCGAACTTTTAGGAGACTGTGTGATACCAGAATGCACACATAAGTAAAAGACCATTTGACGAAGCTCTTTAACGCATCGGGACACATCATCAATGTGGATGTTTCGGACCTTTTTAAACAGACACCCTCAGCCAGGTGATCTAACTGGGGTTGATCAAGCACTAGCTTCTACCCAGGTAGAACTACTCCTTCAAAGGTTCACACCTGTTAATCTAGATGTAACGTTTGTTGCTTCCATTAGCTAACTTGATAACCATTTACCTGTTGGCCCCTGTGACGCCCAACATGTAGTAGGACCTGCAGAGGGGCTGGTCAGCAAACTTTATGCAGATCCTACCTCAATGGGATCACACTTTATCTACCCGCCTTTATTTCAATATAAATTGAAGATAAAGATCGCAACAAATTGTGAGTGAGTGGGGAAGAAGTGTTCGGATGTTGAACGATGGGTTTAAGAGTCAGTGCAACCACCCTATTCTAATTGTGCAATCAACTAAACGACCTGCGCGTTGAATCATAGTAAATGGGCGAGTATTCCACAGACACTTGTTACCCTTAAAGTGATCCGCAAGAAGAACCAACGTAAAAAAGGCTGGTCTTTTATGCTTACACAGAGTTTCTTTCTACCTAATTTCCCTCGAAAAACTTCGTTTGACCAAAGCTGTGGTAGATGACCCTTAATCACGGTGCCTTAAGGTGAGATCGAACCCGAAATGTCGCGAATACTCAAGCGAACTCCTCGAATTACTGAAGCAAAGAGACGGCGGGACGGGCGAGCCGTATTTTTATGTTCATTAAAACCGGAGATGCTAAGGTGGAAGGGAGATCACTCGCATGGGAAGATGGCGGTGCTTTTGGAAACGTCTTTGGGCGATATTGTGATTGATTTGTACATGAAAGAAAGACCCAACAGTATGTCGGTTTATTACAATTTTATTTCACTGTATGTCTCTAACATAGATTTTCCTCACAAATCTTCAGTTTTAATAGGGCATGTGTAACGCATTTGTGCAGGCTTCGGGCAGCGTGGTCGGCATTGAAGAAGGATTCGCCGAATTTCGAATCAGTTTTCCTTTGATTTCGCTTTTTAAATGTTAAACATTCAAGGTTTTTTACAAAATTCAGTTGAAGAATTTCTGTTTATCGTTTTGTTGTCATCGATGAAGTGTTTTGAAACCCCTAACACCTTCCCCTCCGCCCCACATTCCTACAACAACAACAACATCAGCATCATTGTGTAATATTTTACAATAACATTGAGATTTCTGTAAAGCGAGGATAATTTCTGTGTCTAGAGTTTATATTCTTAATATTTAGCCAGATAAGGAATTGCTAGAGTTAATTACTAAATTTCGAAGTTTGTAAATAAATAAATAAATAACTTTTCTTCGTGTTTACCAAAAAAACCGTTTTTAACAATAAAAACAGCGAAAATTGATTTTCAGAATCGGTGAAAATGTCTCACATTGAAAAGAGAAATGAAATTGCGCGAAGCTTTTGGTTTTTCCTTGGTTATATAAATGAAATGACTTTAGCGGAGACTTGGTCGCGATTTATTGTGCTTTTAACCTTTACGGAACGATCAAATATTAGAATTGCATTTTGGAAAAAAAAAAAGAATATATTCCGAACTCATCGAATCGGAGACGAAAGCTGATCTAGCAGACGGAAATGGTTTTGGTTGACTGGAATTTAAATATTCCCCGTTTGTCTACGTGTTTATTTATTTTCTGACAAAAACAAAAACAAAGCAATAATAAAATAGTTTATTTTACCAATTGATTAGGTATTTTACCAGAAATCGATAGAAGCAAATATATTTCGGCAGATATTTCCACTTCCTTTTGCTGATTAAGGAATTCTTCATTTACAGTCGGTAAATTTACAATTTCTTGATCAGTTAAAGGAAGACCAAAATATATTCTCTGTAGAATCTAATCTTATATAGGAAGCCATAGTCTTCTCCGTTTTTGCCAAAATTAACGACAAAAGAATGTTTCTATTGGTGTAGAATAATGGACAGAAGTCGGCATCACAATTGTCTGTGATGAATGAAGGAATTGGACGGGGTGGGATTTCTTTTGTGATAACGTGTAGTGGGTTTGCTTTCGCGAAGCAGTGATCAGATGATGCGATGGGAAGAGAGACTGACAGGAGAAATGCTACATTGGGAGGTTAGAAAAATAAGGCACCCTGCTGTGGAAAATCTTTGTTTTCTGTGCACAAACTCTAAAAGTTCAAAATAATCTTAACGTTTGTACCAAGATTATAACCCGGCAAACGTGACTTCCATTTTGCCCCCCACCTCCCGCCAAAACCAAAAAACATTAACGAAGACAATAGAGTATTATCTGTCGGGCAAAATGTTGCATATTCGTTACAATGAAATATAAAAGCTGCTAAAATAGTGGCGATGGCTGCTGGTATTTTTAAATTAAAAACACAGTTTTGGTTTAGTCAGGTGGGTGGCTGGGTGAGATGGTAATGTCTGTGGTCCTGTAATTTGTTGTTTTTTTTTTTTCCATAGCCTCTGTGATTAGTGGAAGGGAATTATCTTCTGACGGGAGACCTGATCCAAATACTTATTGCAAAATGGACTCTGCTAGAAGCATACAGGGGCCAGAAAACAGGAATGGTTCCACTGAGGGGCCTCCACTCAAATTTCCCATCTACTTAATTTTACTGTCAAGGCTTCTGTTTATCTGAAGCCATGGATGGAGATACTTGCCCAAGGTTGACCCCTAAGCCATTTGGTTTACAAGTGAACTACTTTAACATAACAGTAATTAACTCTTTGGTAATTAAACCGGCCACATCCAGCTCAAGTCCTTTCCCTGTTTTATGTTCGGACTGGTTGGATCTGGCTTCCCACATCTACCAAACAATGTCACCCTAAAAATAAGCGAATCACATCATTGAAATGTCAAAGCTACAAGATAATGCGTGAATAATTCAAAACAATGTCAATAAATGAGCCATAGATTTGACAATAATCTGAATGGGAAAAGGTTAAGAATTCCTGTTGGCTTTACCAATGTAGGAATGCTCTCAGGATGGATATAGAGGCATTAGTTGTTTAAAGAGCTGTTCTTCACTTCTGCTCCAGAGCGTCGGCTGCGGGGTCACTCCGAAAAGCTCTATCTGCGACGATTTCATCTCAATCGAAAGAGAGGGGCTTTCTTTGTCCAGGTTGCAGATCCGTCGAATAAGCTGCTGGACGAGATGGTGAAGATGCCGACAACCACTCAGTTCAAAGTCTCCCTTGACCACAAGTGGCCTGAACTCTTTACATGAACACCACCCTGTACATAACTCCATGTCCCCCTACATGGCCTTGCTTTTTGCTTTTTGAGCCAAAAATTAACTAACTAACTAACTAACTAAAGTGTTTTATTTTAGGTTTAGAAGAGTATAATAATAATGAAAGCGATCCTTTCTGCTGTAGGCACAAGGCCTGAAATTTGGGAGGGGGAGGGGACTAGTCGATTGCATCAACCCCAGTATTTCACTGGTACTTAATTTATTGACTACGAGAGGATGAAAGGTAAAGTTGACCTCGGCAGAATTTGAACTCAGAACATAGTGACAGGCGAAAGACTGCTAAGCATTTTCGTCCAGCACACTCTGAGTTCAAATTCCACCGAGGTTGACTTTGCCTTTCATTCTTTCAGAGTTGATAAAAGAAGTACCAGTTGAGTATTGGGAGTTTATGTAATTGACTGCTCCCCCCCCCCTCCACAGAAAAAATTCAGGCCTTGTGCCTATAGCAGAAAGGATTACTATTATTATTATTATTATTAATAATAATAATAGTTTCAAATTTGGCACAAGGTCAACAGGAACTTATCTTATTGATCCTGAAAGGATGAAAGACAAAGTGGGCCTCAGTGGAATTTGAACTCAGAACATAAAGACTAATGAATTGCTGCTAAGCATATTGTCCAGTGTGCTAAAGGTTCTGCCAACTTGCCGCTTAGCACCTTGGGAGAAAAGTTGGACCTAAGAAGCATCAGATGTGGTGTGCAAGAGAGACGATTGCGCTGGTATGGCCATGTGGCGAGAATGGATGTGGATAGCTGGGTGAAAAAGTGCCACACCCTAGCGGTTGAGGGAACCTGTGGAAGAGGTAGATGAGGTGGTGAAGCATGACCTTCGAATATTGGGTCTCACCGAAGCAATGACTAATGACCGGGACCTTTGGAAATATGCTGTGCTTGAGAAGACTTGGCAAGCTCAAGTGAGACCACAACCTCATGGCCTATGCCAGGGGTGTAACCAGCCCACTCATGCGTACCTTTCCTTCATTGGACACTAAACTCTGCTTGTGAAGACCTGTTGAGGAAAGGGAAATGGAAATCAAAATCAAATTTGATAACTGGCATCCGTGCTAGTCGAGCGCTAAGAGTACCATATGACCGTGATCGTTGCCAGAGCAACAAGCTGGTCTCTATGCTGATGGGCACGTAAAAAGCACCATTCGAGCGTGATCATTACCTGTGTTGCCTCACTGGCACCTGTGCTGGTGGCACGTGAAAAAAAAATATTTGAGCGAGGTCATTGCCAGTGCCGCTGGACTGGCTCCTGTGCAGGTGGAACATAAAAAGCGCCAGTTGAGCGTGGCCGCTGCCAGTACTGCCTGACTGGCCCTCGTGCCAGTGGCACGCCAAAGCACTCACTACACTCTTGGAGTGGTTGGCGTTAGGAAGGGCATCCAGCTGTAGAAATTCTGCCAGATTAGATTGGAGTCTGGTGCAGCCATCTGGTTTGCCAGACCTCAGTCAAATCGTCCAACCCATGCTAGCATGGAAAACGAACATTAAACGATGATGATGAGGAGGAGGAGGAATAATCCTATTATAGCCACAAGGCCTGAAATTTTGGTGGGTAGGAGGGTTAGTCACTTACATTGACCCCCAGTGTCTCACTGGTACTTAATTTATCAACCCCGAAAAGATAAAAAGCAAAGCCGACCCTGGTGGAATTTGAACTGAGAACATAGAGGAAGATGAAATACCGCTAAGCATTATGTCCAGTGTGCTAATGCATGGGTTGGACGGTTTGACTGGGGTCTGGAAGCCAGGAGGCTGCACCAGGCTCCAATCTGATCTGGCAAGGTTTCTACAGCTGGATGCTTTTCCTGACACCAACCACTCCGAGAATGTAGTGGGTGCTTTTTACGTGCCACTGGCACAGGAGTCAGTCTGGTGGCACTGGCATTGACCACATTTGGATGGTACTATTATTGTGCCACTGGCATGGGGAGCCAGTCAGGCGGCACTAGCATCGACCCACGCTCAAATGGTGCTTACTACATGCCACCAGCACGGGTGCCAGTCGGGTGGTACTGGCCACGACTACGATTTCTTGACTCAACATGTCTTCTCAAGCACATCATATTGCCTGACCATTCAAGGGTACTTTTAAATGGGTTGGTTAATGCCAATGATGGTGGCCTCTCTTGTTGAAGATGACGTATGAGCGTTCAGCTTTTGCTGAGTGACCTGCACAAATGATTTGGTCATAGTGGTCAAATGTGTTTGCTGTACATTAGCTCACCCCTTCCATTAAATTGACTTTACCTGAACAGGTGTACAGTGTCTCACATGTCAGGTGTGGAAGTGATTGCAGAATAGTGTGAGGTGAAGTGTTTTGCTCAAGAACACAACGCACCAGCCCGTCTTGGAACTGAAACCCTGGTCTTGCGATCATGAGTGCAACACCCTAACCACTAGGCCTTGTGCTCTCATGTCCGATAATAATAATAGTAATAATAATAATAATCCTTTCTACTATAGGCACAAGGTTTGAAATTTGTGGGGAGGGGGACAATCGATCATGTCAACCTCAGTACTTGACTGGTACTTAATTTATCGACCCCAAAAGGATGAAAGGCAAAGTCAACCTCGGTGGAATTTGAACTCAGAATGTATGTTCTGAGTTCAATAATAATAATAATAATAATTATTATTATTTCAAATTTTTGCCACAAGATCAGTTTGGGAGAGTTGAGGATGAGTTGATTGTATTCACCCCAGCATTCAACTGGTACTTATTTTATCAACCCTGAAAAGATGAAAGGCAAAGTCAACCTCAGTGGAATTTGAATAATAATAATAATAACCAGAGCACTCAGAGAGTGCAAACCTCTGCCAAGGCAATACTAATATCCTCTCACCGATTAGCTGGAGATGATTTTTAAAATGAGAATATCTGAAATAAACTCAACTACTCTCACTAACGAGAATACTGAAAATGAACCCAACCACTCGCACGTAAAAAGCACCCACTACACTTGCGGAGTGGTTGGCGTTAGGAAGGGCATCCAGCTGTAGAAACTCTGCCAGATCAGACTGGAGCCTGGTGCAGCCCCTGGCTTCCCCGGTCGAACCGTCCAACCCGTGCTAGCGCAGAAAACGGACGTTAAACGATGATGATGATGATAATCCTTATTCGGTACCTGATCAATCCCAATAGTAGACATGGAATGTGAAGGTGGGTGTGCGGGTCATGTTTGTAATGCTGTGTGTGTGTCATCTGCAGTGGGAACAGGAACAGTTTTCTCTATGAAGGCCTTTTTTTTAGTCTATCCACTGATATAGGGTCTTTATGACCATTAAGGTCTATAGTGAAAAATTTATCCGTGCATGAAAGAAAACGGAAAGGACCTGCATACGGTGCTGTTAACAGAGGTTTAACAACATCATTGCATACAAAAATTTGAGTCCAAGACATTCCTGAAAGTTTCATCTGAATCAATCCAATGGTTCTCGAGATATCTTGTCCATGGACAAACAAACAAACAAACACAACTGAAAATAATACCTCCACCTTCGCTAAAGCAGAGGTAATGATTATGATATACACAGACCATGCAGCTGTATGTACATGGTTGCAGTGTTTGGTGCATGTATGTATATTTACTAAGTGTTTTTATTTTAGGTTTAATTATTGTTTTTTCTTTCTTTTTTGTTACTTACATGTAAATTCCCTATTTTCTCTTTATCTTCCAGGTTGTCTGAATTTTTTGAAATTATGCAAAGTAAAATATTACAACTTTTGTCTCTTCCATTCAGTTCAGGTAAGTCGACACTGGGTTTTGTTTTTGTGTTTAAATGTTTGGCGGGGGGTGGGGGTGGGTGGGTAAAAGCAAAATAAAAATAGCAACTACTTCATCATCATCATCATCATCATCACCATCATCATTTAATGTTTGTTTTCCATGCTGTCGTGGTTTGGACGGTTTGTCAGGAACTGGCAAGACCAGGGGCCGTACCAGATTCCATTGTCAGTTTTGGCATGGTTTCTACAGCTGCATGTCCTTCCTAATGCCAACCAATTTACAGAGTGTCCTGGGTGCCGTTTACGTGGCACCAGCCTGGGAGACGTTTATTTGGTGCTGGCACAGGCACTTCTTGCATGGCACCAGTCCCTGCTCATTGATGACTATTTGCTGCAGATATTTAAGTATGTGTGTACACACACACACACATATATATATATCATAATATATATATCACACACACATAATATATATCTATGTGCGTGCACAAATATACATATATATGTTTGTGTGCATATATATATGTGTATGTGTGCATACTTATTTGTGTGTGCAGTGCCGGTGGCACGTAAAAGAACCATCTGAACGTGGCCATTGCCAGCGCCGCCTCGACTGGCCTCCATGCCGGTGGCACGTAAAAGCACCGACCGATCGTGGCCGTTGCCAGCCTTGCCTGGCACCTGTGCTGGTGGCATGTAAAAAGCACCCACTACACTCACGGAGTGGTTGGCGTTAGGAAGGGCATCCAGCTGTAGAAACATTGCCAGATCAGACTGGGCCTGGTGCAGCCTCCTGGCTTCCCAGATCCCCGGTCGAACTGTCCAACCCATGCTAGCATGGAAAACGGACGTTAAATGATGATGATGATGATGCGTATTAATTTGCGTGTGTGGGTGGCATGTGCACACGCTGATCCTTCTTTCGCTAATTAAGTACCATTTTTTATAAATCTTTTATTTAATCATTCAATCATTGTTCTCCTTGCCAGAGGAATCTTGTTGCACAAACTGGGGATCCTACAGGAAGTGGACGTGGTGGAGAGTCTATATTCCGGTAAGTATTTTCTATTCAATTCCTAATATGGTATAAAATACAAAAAAAAAATAAAAAAAAGGAAATGTAGAATTTATTAGATATTGTTTGTGTTGCGAATGTCTCTCACTTGTGGAAGACGTGTTTAGTTATTGGTTGTTGGCCTATTGTTTGCAGTCAGTGCTCAAAGTTAGCTATATTCACAAAATAAATCATTCTTTCCAGTTTGTTTGTAAAAATGTTCTATTACCAATTGTTAGATAAAGCAACTGAGATCATCATCATCGTCATCATCATTATTGTATCTAAGTTTGCCATGTTTGCATGAGTCAAATGGAATTTGTTTCGGCAGATTTCCTGTAACCAGGGAAACCTCTCCTGTTCTCAAGCAGGCTAGTATTTCCCTGTCACCAACCAAGTTTTCATGTAAGACTTGTAACAAAGGACACTGCTTGTATGGTGGTGATGCTTATTTACAACTATCACACAAAGCCAAGGCAAGGAGGTGCATGCACACGTGCATGTGCAGCAGGCTTCCTTCGGTATCCAGCTACCTGATCTGGTTGGGAAGTGGATTTCTTAACCACAGAATTTTGATGAGTTTATTTTGAATAACTAATATTTCTTTTAAATAAAGTTTTTTTTTAGTTTCTTTTGTGACTTCTCATCAAATCACTGTTTCTAATTAAAATGACAATATTCACTGAAATGGGGAAGTGGAGAATACTTAAAAAAAGGAACAGAACCATTTACTTTGTTAATTGTAATTATCTTTTAGCATCTTTAATGATTTTTGTCAGCATCTTTATAAGCTGGATGCCCTTACTATCTCCAACCACTTTACAACATGAAGTGGGTTTATTTTATCGTATCCCCAGCATAACAAGGGTTGTCTGTCAGGACTGATATATCCCTTCCACAAGCTCCTTATTCTCCAAGACTGGACTGGCTGCCTTCTCTTTAGTATATATATATACATACATATATACATATACATATATATATGTACAGATCACCTTTCCTGTGTAAAAATAGTTTATAATAAACTGGATACATTTTATCATGGCCCCAATGCGACAGGGGTTGCCTGACAAGACTAGTGTGTCCCCTTCACACTATATCAGTTTGTACTGTCTTAAGAAGGGCTGCATTCTCTACAATCTTTGATGTCCACATCTTCCTCGTGTAAGTTATCGATCACAATATAATATGTAAATTATTTGATGTAATTTTTGTATGTTTTGTGATTTTTCAGGAAATTGTATGGAGACCAGGCCCAGTATTTTGAAATGGAACTTGTCCCAAAAATTAAACACAAGAAGAAAGGAACAGTATCAATGGTGAACAATGGCAATGATATGCATGGTTCCCAGGTAATTTTTTGTCTCAGACTTTATAAAATTTTTGTAAAGAAAAAATTCCTTTTATTTTTTGCCTTAAAATATTTGTCTCTGCATCATTCCCCGTTTACTTTTTTTCAAATTCTATTCATTTCATTCTGTTCAAGAGTGAATGGTCTGTAGCAGAATTGGTGAAATAACAGACAAGATGTCTTGCAGTTCTATGCATTTGCATTCTATATTTAAATTCTGCTGAGATCTTCTTTGCTTTTCATCCTTCTAGGTATTCATAAAATATATACCAGTAAAATAATGGGGTTGGTTAACTTGAATGCCTAAATCTCTAAAATTTATGACCTTGCTCCTGCATTACAAATTAGCATAACTAATTGAATCTGACCTCAGCAATTAATCGTTAAGTTCAATTAAACCTGACTCAGAATCTGTTTTATCATTAAGCAATAGTTTTATTTACATTCAGCGCCGCCTCGACTGGCTTCCGTGACGGTGGCACGTAAAAAGCACCATCCGAATCGTAGCCGAAGCCAGTGCCGCCTTGACTGGCTTCCATAAAATGCACCAATCCGACCGTGGCTGATGCCAGCCTTGCCTGGCACCAGTGCAGGTGGCACGTAAAAAGCACCCACTACACTCACGGAGTGGTTGGCATTAGGAAGGGCATCCAGCTGTAGAAACATTGCCAGATAAGACCGGAGCCTGGTGCAGCCTTCTGGCTTCCCAGATCCCCGGTCGAACCGTCCAACCCATGCTAGCATGGAGAACGGACGTTAAACGATGATGATGATGATGATGATATTTACATTTGACAGATATTTGTCCTCATCTTGTTTGTTGTTAACACGTTTCAGCTGATATACCCTCCAGCCTCCTTCAGGTGTCTTGGGGGAATTTCCAACCTCAGTTCTCATTCCTAAGGTATTTTTCGATGTTGGTATTATTATTCAGGTCACTACCTGAAATCGAACTCAGAATCTTGGGGTTAGTAGCCCCTGCTCTTAGCTACTACGCCATATACTCGTGGGCATATGGCGAAGTGGTGTATTACCTCAAAAAGACTGTTTATAGTAAAAAGTAAGAGGGTTATTGCCTCGTGTGTGTTTTGTTACTGAACTGTGTCTTAAGAGGTTTATCGCCTCATTGTGCTTAAAAAAGAAAAAAAGGACAATGTTTTAGAGAAGCGGAAGTCGGCAGGTGCTTTTCGTCTTCTCCCATCCTTATCATCCTTGCATCATCATCATTCATCCCATTAATGTCTGTGTCCAGCCCGCAAGCTTCTCTCTGTGTGCTGCTCTTGTGGCAAATTTAATAAAATATAGAAGCTTGCTTTCTAACCACATGGTTCCAGGTTCAGTTCCACTGTGTGGCACCTTGAGCAAGTGTCTTCTACTATAGCCTTGGGCTGACCAAAGGCTTGTGAGTGGATTTGGAAGATGGAAACTGAAAGAAGCCTGTTGTGTGTATGTATATATATATATATGTCCATTGCCAGCCTCGCCTGGCCCCCGTGCCGTTGGCACGTAAAAGCACCATCCGCTCGTGCCCGTTGCCAGCCTCGCCTGGCCCCCGTGCCGGTAGCATGTAAAAGCACCATCCATTTGTGTCCGTTGCCAGCCTCGCCTGGCCCCCATGCCGGTGGCACGTAAAAACACAATCCGTTCGTGGCCGTTTGCCAGCTCTGTCTGGCACCTGTGCAGGTGGCACGTAAAAAGCACCCACTACACTCACGGAGTGGTTGGCGTTAGGAAGGGCATCCAGCTGTAGAAACACTGCCAGATCAGACTGGGCCTGATGAAGCCTTCCGGCTTCACAGACCCCAGTTGAACCGTCCAACCCATGCTAGCATGGAAAACGGACGCTAAATGATGATGATGATGATATATATATATATATGTATGTGTGTGTGTGTATATGTATATATTTGTGTGTTTGTGTCTGTTTGTCCCCCCACCATTGCTTGACAACTGATGTTGGTATGTTTACGTCTCTGTAACTTAGTGGTTTGGCAAAAGAGACCAATAGAATAAGTACCATGCTTACAAAGAATAAGTCCAGGGGTTGATTTCTTCGACTGAAAGGAGGTGGTCCAGCATGGCCACAGTCAAGATGACTGAAACAAGGAAAAGAATAAAAAAAATATGTGGCACGTAAGAAGCTCCATCCGATTGTGGTCGATGCCAGCTCCTCTGGCCCCTGTGCCAGTGGCACGTAAAAAGCACCCACTACACTCTCAGAGTGGTTGGCATTAGGAAGGGCATCCAGCTGTAGAAACACTGCCAGATCAGATTGGGGCCTGGTGCAGCCTCCTGGCTTCTCAGATCCCAGTTGAACTGTCCGACCCATGCCAGCATGGAAAATAGACATCAAACGATGACAATGACTACACCTGATTTTCTCCCTTCCATACACACGCAAGCATGTATCTGACTCATACACTGTTCGCTTCCCAGGCATTTGTACATTACTGCATATGCTTTATACGCACTTTTGACAAGTCGTGGTGCACCTGAGCACTGTACACAATAATTTCATTATTATTATCATCATTATGATGATGATGATACATGTTATATTTTACATCTCATTTCAGATGTTTGTCTGTCTCTGTTTCATTCATATTAGACATCAAAGCAACTTTAAATATACTTTAAAATACTACATTTAGACCACAGCAATCTCATGCCAATAAATTATCACTATGGTTACATAGAGCTTTTATTGGTAGCCATGTTTAGCTGTCCAATGCATGGATTGACCAAAACTGTAATGGAACATAAGTAATGGCACTCGTCCCTACTTGTGCCAGATGTCTCCTTAGCCATCATAGCTCAATGCTTTGCTTTACCATTTTTCGGTTGAAATCCTCTTCTTTTGTTTCAGTTAATTCTGAAAATAATGAAGAATTTAGCGAAATAACTTTGCCGTTATCAAGCAGGTTTTTGGAACCTAAATTAATGTGAACTTTTGGTGGAAGGTTTTACTTTGGAACACTTTAAAGGAAGACGTTTAAATCCACAGAAGTAGGAGTGGTCTTATGTGGATTGGTATAAAAAGAATTAAATGGATTCGTATATGCTATACTGCTATGTTCACAGTGTCAGGGGATGAATTATTCAATCAAAGGAAGCTCTATTATGTCCTTTGACAAGGTTTACCTTCAATGTTGGTGTAGAAGATTGATGCTAAAATAGTCAAAAGAAAACCGTTTTTCTGTGAGTTCTTCAACACAGTCACCACTTTGATCGTTGTTATCTTCTATGGAATCTTTATCTAATTCTACCAACATTAGCGTTGCTCTTTATGCTTGTTTTTCTCCACGGGCATCGGTCAAATAATCATACACGTACACGATAATATCATCATCATCATTTAGCATCCGTTGTCCATGGGTTGGACAGTTTGACCAGGGCTGGGAAGCTGGAAGGCTGCACCTGACTCCAGTCTGATTTGGCATGGTTTTCTATGGCTGGATACCCTTCCTAATGCCAACCACTCTGAGAGTGTAATGGGTGCTTTTATGTGCCACCAGTATAGGTGCCAATTGTGTGACACCAATATCTGCCACATCTGCGATTTTGCTTGGCTTCATGAGTCTTCTACTCAAGCATGACATAATGCCAGTGGTCTTGGTCATTGTCTCTTGTGAGGCTGGACACTCGAAAGGAGCTCAACCACTTTGCCTCTGTGAAGCCCAATGCTTGCAAAGTGCTTTTTACGTGACAGTAATGTATATATATATATATCAAAATCGAAATCGAATTGAACCAATCCTATGACTGGCACCCGGCAGATGCCAGGACCCCTGGACTGGTGGTATATATATATATCATCATCATCATCATTGTTTAACGTCTGCTTTCCATGCTGGCATGGGTTGGACGGTTTGACTGAGGCCTGGTGAGCCAGAAGGCTGCACCAGTCATATATATATATATCATCATCATCATCATCATCGTTTAACGTCCATTCTCCATGCTAGCACGGGTTGGACGGTTCGACCGGGGTCTGGGAAGCCAGGAGGCTGCACCAGGCTCCAGTCTGATCTGGCAGTGTTTCTACAGCTGGATGCCCTTCCTAACGCCAACCACTCCGTGAGTGTAGTGGGTGCTTTTTACGTGCTGCCGGCACAGGTGCCAGGGGAGTCTGGCAGTGGCCACGATTGGTTGGTGCTTTTTACATGCCACATATATATATATTGCTACAGCTATCAATTCTACACTATGATATCACTATCACTAAAGGTGGCATCAAAAAGTTCCTAGACTAGTTCTGAAGCATGCCAACAGATGGCAGTATGGTTGCATGCGCAGTGACCTTCATGAGGCAGTGTACTGAGTGACATTGCTGTGTTTACTTCACAAGTTGTGAAATTTGTGTTTTTGTGATCACTTGTATGCTGTAGTCTGTGATTTTTGTGATGGACAGGAAGTTGGAACAAAGTGCCAATGTGAAATTTTGCATAAAACTTGGGAAGTCTGCTTCAAAGACATTGAGCATGGTTTGATCATACACAATGTTTTGAGTGGCATGGGCACTTCAGAAGCAGAAGAAGGTCCTTGGAAGATGATGCTGTGACCTGCCATGAGTGTCCCCCCCAGAAAATGTGGAGGAGATTGATCAGATTATGTATGAGGATTGTCGGAGGACAATCAATGATGTTTTGAAGCGTTTGAGGGGAGGTCATTCGGTGAAAGGGACCAGATCTGTGGAACGCAAAGAACTGGATTCTTCACAACAACAATGAACCCTGTTATTGACCTCTCCTCACTCGTGAGTTTCTCACCAAAACAACATGGTGTTACTTCTGCACCTGCCCTCTTTGCCAGATTTCCATTTCTTCTCCACAATAAGAATGCAGCTCAATGGTTGCTGTTTTAACACTGTTGTTGAGATCCAGAGCGAATTGCAGAAGGTCTTTGACTCACTTATAGAAAACGACTTCCAGGCCGGATTCCAAAAGTGGCAGGAATGCTGGGACTGGTGTATTGCTGTGCAAGGTGATTATTTCGAAGGAGATGAGGTTAAAATTTTGGTAAATAAATAAATTTTTTTTTAATGAAACATGAGTCGTCCTGGAACTTTTTGATGCCACCTCATATATTATTTTTCTGTATCAAACAAACTGGGATCTGATCTCATAGTTTCACATGTCTTTTTTTGTATAGATCGATAGACTTAGATCGTTTCCTCTACAGAAATGTATCCAGGGATGCAGTGTGTACTGGATTTGAAGTAACGATTGGCTTTTGTGCCGGTGGCACATAAACAGCACCATCCGAACGTGGCCGATGCCAGCGCCGCCCCGACTAGCTTCTGTGCCGGTGGCACATAAAAAGCACCATCCGAATGTGGTCGTTGCCAGCACCGCCTTGGCTGGCTTCCATGCCGGTGGCACGTTAAAAGCTCCAACCGATCGTGGCCGATGCCGGACCCCCTGGCACCTGTGCAGGTGGCACGTAAAAAGCACCCACTACACTTGCGGAGTGGTTGGCGTTAGGAAGGGCGTCCAGCTGTAGAAACTCTGCCAGATCAGACTGGAGCCTGGTGCAGCCCCTGGCTTCCCAGACCCCAGTCGAACCATCCAACCCGTGCTAGCGCGGAAAACGGACGTTAAACGATGATGATGATGATTCACAATTTGTCTTTACTATAATTGTAATTACAAGAGGTAAATGTGTTGCTTTAAATCTCATTATTCTAATTCTATATTTTCCTTAGTTCTTTATCACCCTGGAAGAAAATCTGGATTACTTAGATGGCACTCACACAGTCTTTGGAGAAGTTGCCGAAGGTTTTGACATTGTTGACAAGATAAATGAAGCTTATTGTGATAAAGATCACCGACCTTTTCGCGATATCAGGTGAGGCCAGTTTCCTATTGTATAAATATTTATTCCTGATGTTGTTATTCAGATGGCAGTGAAATAGTTTTCTTGGTACCAATAATCTCAATAAACTGATTATCTTTTCCAAAATTGACATAAAATATGGAAGCAGCTAATTGAAACCTCAGTCTATCTTTTAGCGTTTTTATAATCAATTTTATAAATTGATCAGTTTTAAGATCAATTTGATTTTGGAGTGATTTGAACTTAGGATGGATTTTGCTTTGGTCTGTTCTTTTGTAATCTACATTGACGCCTGGCTTCCAAATGCTTATAACAGTTTGAATTTATGGCCTCTGAGCCATGTCTCATTGCTGATTTCCAGAAATCTCTGCAGCTTTCCTTTTATTTTGATTAACATTAAAAAAAAGTGATGTTCCACCTCAGGTCATTTTTGTTTTTTAAAGAAGAGCAATGGTGGAGAGGCTTGTTGGCTGCAAACACTGGATTTGTTGTTAAGTATTCATTTTTGTATGAGCCACAGATCTCGTTTTGAGCTCAGATTGTACCTCGTCTTCAGACTAATGATAAAACATCAGTTGAATGCCAAATAAGTAATCATTATCAATCATTGTCTAAACAGTGGTTCCTAACCTATGGTCCATAGACCCCTGGTGGTCTGCAAAAGTAGATTTGAGGATCTGTGAACTAAATTTGAAGGGCATCCAGCCGTAGAAACATTGCCAGATCAGACTGGGTCTGGTGCAGCCTTCTGGCTTCCCAGACCCCAGTTGCACCGTCCAACCCATGCCATCATGGAAAGCGGACGCTAAACGATGATGACGATGATGATGATATGAAATAGGATAAGCATATTAAAAGGGGTCCTTGGGAGAACTCATTTAAATAAAGGGTTCTTGGTAGTGAAAAAGTTGCGACCCACCAGTCCAAACGCTTTACTCCACAGTCCTTCACAAATGCAGATCTTACTACAATTCAATTTTATCCCTGATCAAGTCACATGTCTCTGCTCCAATTTGTTTGACGGAATGAAAGCAAGTCTCATTTGTTCCATTGAGTTTGAGGACAGAAGCAAAGACTTCCAGCAATAAAAACTGTTTCTCTTACAAATAGCCCCACCCTCTTCCACACGTATGTAAATAGTAAAGGAAAATAAATCTCAATACGCCTCCCCCCACCAACTCACACGCTGCCTATCAATCTATCTATCTATCTATCTATCTGTCTATCTATCTGTCTATCTATCTATCTGTCTATCTGTCTATCTATCTATCTATCTATCTATCTATCTATCTATCTATCTGCCTGTCTGTCTGTCTATCTATCTATCTATTTGTCTATCTGTCTGTCTGTCTGTCTATCTATCTATTTGTCTATCTGTCTATCTGTCTATCTATCTATCTATCTGTCTGTCCGTCTATCTGTCTATCTACCTATCTGTCTACCTATCTATCTGTCTATCTATCTATCTCTATCTATCTATCTATCTATCTATCTATCTATCTATCTATCTATCTATCTATCCGTCTATCTGTCTATCTATCTATTTGTCTATCTATCTATCTATCTATCTGTCTATCTCTCTCTATATATATCCCTATTTTTACTTCTTGAAACAGGATTTACCATACAGTTATTATATATGATCCCTATGATGACCCACCACACTTGGACATTCCTGCGATGTCACCTGTGCCTACAAAAGAGCAACTTGAAGTAAAAGATAATTTTCTGATATCTCTTCTTTTTTTTTCTGTTTTCTTTTGTTTTTTTTAAAATTGTTTTATAATATCTTAACAATATTTGCAACGAGTGAGTCTTAATTAGTGGCAATTAGTGCTAAATCCTGCATAAAACCATTGTTTTGAGAAAATCTATCACCAAGTTGGTACGGCACCAGATGACAGCCAAGAGGATAAAAATTTGTATCTTATCACTGACATTGCTTCGTATTTGAGGGGCCAAAACCTGTAATCTTCCACACCCCTGCCTATCTGGCTGCCTAAGCTGCATGGAAATATGGCAGAGCAGAGTGATATAACCTCAGCAGAAGCAATGGCCATACTTTGAAATTAAATGGTGAAGCATTGACTTGAAGTGTCCAGTTCAGTTGTTGCCTAAGAAATATGTGTTTGTTAGGATGATACTTCAGACATCTGCCAATTTGTTTCTCAACTTTGTAATGCTGTAGAAAGCAGAAATAAATATTGGTCCAATGAAACTGGGATGCCTCTGGAGTTTGGAAAATCTCAGTAAAATGCCTCTCCATCTCTGCCAATCAACATGTGACATTGTGCAACATTGGAGGCCTCTAACCATAGCTGGATCCCTGAGTCTTGCCACTGTGAAGTAAAATTTGAACTCCAGGCAGAAACACACTGCAGGCATCCCATCTTATGCCCCGACAATTTTGCAAATCACCGTATTAATCCTGAAAAGATGAAAGACGAAGGTGAACTTGGTGGTATTTGATCTCATGATGTAGAGAGCTGAAACAGGTACCACTGGGCATTCTGGCCTTGAATCAATATTTAGAACTTATAATTTAGAATGATGAGAGAGAGAGAGAGAGAGTCATGCTCAAACAAACCTTTTAATTATAAAAACATATCCATTTGTCATTTGGTTAAAAAAATATGTACGATATATAAATTGAGCATATTTAATTAAAAATAAAAGTACATTTTGTTGAGTAACAAATACAATTTTGTTTATTATATATTTGGTAAAATTAATTGTTATCTATAGTGATGTTTAATTAAGCCATGATAATATAAATTGCGAAAGTTACATTGTGTTTGGAAATCATTTTTAATGCCATAAAACTCAAATTTGTAGAGTGACCGTATTGGTGACACTGAAGAACTTGATGACACTAAAGGTATGACTGAAGAAGAAATGAGAGAGCTTATGGAACAAAAAGAAGCCAAATCCAATGCCCAGATTCTAGAAATGGTAAGGCACCAACACTTTTAGAATTTCTTTTCAGAATTTTGTTCCAAGCAAAATATTGATATTATTTAGTTGCAATGATGTATTTTAAATAAGGAAGTCGTTAGTACTTTGGTTAAAGGTTAATGATTTCTTTTCTATCCTAAATGGGTTCGATGGGTTTGTCTTGCTTGTTACGTTCACCTGTTTATTGCAACTGAAGACTCCCCACAAATCCGACCATCGTCATACTTCTCACCTTCATCACGAGTTATTTCCCCTGTCTCGTCCCTAGGTCGGAGATCTTCCCGACGTCGATGTTGCACCTCCAGAAAACGTTTTGTTTGTCTGCAAGTTGAACCCAGTTACTACGGAGGAGGACCTGGAAATTATCTTCTCTCGCTTTGGTAATATTCGCAGGTAAGTCCTGACTTTCAAGTTCCCATTTTTATTCTTGTGTCACGAGACAGGCAAGGGTCATTTGTCTGAAGTAAGGCATGGCTGTGGGGTTAAATAAAGGATCTTTCTAGCTACAATAGTTTTGAGTTCAATTCTAGTGTGTGGCACCTTGGCCAAGACGTTCTGCTACAGCCCCAACCATAACCTAATGAGTGGAACTGGTTGACAGAAACTGGAAGCAGTTTCTTCTACAGACGTCTTCATTATTAATTGCATAGATTGGAAGGAGTTTATTGAGAGAGGTTTTCTACAGCTGGATGCCCTACATGTTGCCAACCCTCACCTGTTTCCAAGTAAGGTCATGTTTCCCCTATGGCCAAACATTTTCTTGCAGTATATTGGAAATGAATGACACCGCTTGTATAACAGGGACACTCATTTACACACTTTCAGTTTCTGTCTATCAAATTCACTCACACGGCTTTGGTTGACATGGGGCAATTACAGAAGATACTTGCTCAAAATGTCACGCTGTGGGACTGAACCCAGAGCCATGCTTGTAGGCACTAACACTTCTACTAATTCATTGCCCCAATAATGATAATAATATTGATAATAATAATGATGGGGTCTCCTGTCGAAGACGGTGTATGAGTGTTCAGCAAAAACTGAACGACCTGCACAAAGGATTAGTTTATAGGGATCAAGCGTATGTGTTGTACGTTAGCTCACTCCCTTCATCAAATCGATGACGTTACCTGAACAGGTGCACGTTGTAACAGGTGTCGGGTGATTGCAGATCAATGCGAGATGAAGTGTTTTGCCCATAAACACACCACACCACCCAGCCTAGGAATTGAAACCACGATCTCATGATCATGACTGCAACACACTAACCACTTGGCCATGCGTCCTCACAACAACAACGACAATAATAATAATAATAATAATAATAATAATAATAATAATAATAATAATAATAATAAAGGTATTGATGTGTAGGAATTGATTTAATCTGTTTGTCTGTTCATATATTTATTTATATTTTTTATTTAGCTGCGAAGTGATCAAAGACTCGAAAACTAAAGAATCCCTGCAGTATGCATTTATTGAATTTGAAAAGGTGAATACCATTCTTTTGTTCTTTGATGAGTTCTTTTTTTTGCCCTTTTTTACCAATCCCGTCATTACTAACATCAATTGTCAAACATTTACCATTTATTCATTTACAAACAAATTTTGTCCACTCTTAACAATATTCTTTCTGTCCCCTGTTGATAGTCGAAAACATGAAATCAAAATTGACCTGTGATAAATAATAAACTTCACCCCCGTTTTCTGCACGTATTCTCTTCTGCTTTGACAGTTTGTCCATCTTTTTCTACTTTGACAGTTTGTCTTGACACCTCGTCTCTTTCATCCTTGTTTTCTTTTCTTACTGAGGTAGCCATGTATCTCCTCTACAATAAGAAACCCGTGCCTCTCTCGCCATCATACTTCAACCTCTCAACACCTGGCACAAAACCACTCCACTTAATACTACTCTGTCCCTCTCACTTAAGAGGTCTTTGTGGGGTCTTGTCTTGAAGATAATTGGCAAGCTCACAAGAGCTGGCATCATGAAAATAGCACCCACTACTTTCTGTAAAGTAGTTGGTATTAGGAAAGACATCCAGCCATAGACACCTTGCCAAAGCAGATGCTGGAGGTGCAGTGCAGCCCCGTGACATGTTGGCTCCTCTCAAACTCTCTGACTCGTGCCAGCATGGAATATGCAAGTTAAATAATGACGAGGATGGTAAAATCATTATAGCCACTTACCCCCCCCCCACACACACGTGTATAATCATTATCAACCTGTTTCCCAATGCTTGTTAGGGGCTGAAAGGGTCTTCTCTCATTTATGGCATTCTCTCATCTGTTGCAGACCCTTTTATTTCCTTGATGGTGTCCAACAGCTTGGGATCAACCTTCACCACTTCCATGGGGCCTTTCCGTTTAAATCTCTTGGCACATCTTTACCCATCTTTCATACACACATCACGTACCTTCAGCAGCACAGTTTCCTCTCTTGTACATTACAGCCGCTTCATCTCATGCCAAATTCTACTCTGAACCCATTTGGACATCTGTTTCATATAAGGCCCTTCTCTGCAAACCTGCCTCTGACCCCGTTACCTCTCTTGTGCACTCATAGTTTACCCTGAATGCATCACATGGACTTTCTACTGTCTCCCTGTTTCTCAATTGAACATGTCCACTTTCCAGATGGCTGTAGTGTTTTGTCTTCTTTCCTGTTTACTAAAATTTGTGTCTTAATCGGGTTTAGTTTTACGGTTCCTTGGTTCTGCTTTGTGCTTCCAAGTTTGGAATTTTTCTCTAATTCTTCAACAAATTCAGCAATGAGAAGTAGTTCATTGGCAGTCACAAATTCCTACAGGCAGCTGGTCTGTGTTAGGGTCTGGAGAACTATAAGTAACAGAAGGCATGAGGGTTGATATGTGATGGACATCTCATCATCATCATCATCATTTAACGTCCGTTTTCCATGCTAGCATGGGTTGGACGGTTCGACCAGGGTCAGGTAAGCCATGGATGCTGCACCAGGCTCCAGCTTGCTTTGGCAGAGTTTCTACAGCTGGATGCCCTTCCTAACGCCAACCACTCCATGAGTGTAGTGGGTGTTTTTTATGTACCACCGGCACAGGGGCCAGGTGAGGCTGGCAAACGGCCACGATTGGCTGGTGCTTTTACGTGTCCCTGACACGGGTGCCAGTCAGGCGGCGCTGGCATCTGCCACATTTGGATGGTGGATGCCAGCGCCGCTTATTAAATTCTTTGCTGAATTCATTGTTACCCCTTGTCCTGTTGATGACATCTTTATATATGGGTTGTTCAACCCTCACAAGCTGTTCTACCCCAATCAGATCCTGGGGTCAATGTAATTAACTGCCCCCCCACCCCCATCCCCCTAAAACTGCTGGCTTTGTGCCAAAATTTGAAATCATTATTATTATTGTTATTAAGGCAGCAAGCCGACTGAATTGCTAATGTGTCAGGCAAAACTGCTTAGCCGCATGTCCCCCACCTCTTTAGGTTCTCAGATCAAACCCTGCCATGGTCAGCTTTGCCTTTTATTCTTTTTAGAATCAATAAAATAAAGTCCCACTCAGGTAATAGAGTTCATATAATCAACTTATGCTTTCCCCCTGAATTTGCTGGCCTTGCGCCAACATTTGAGGCAATTATTATTATTATTATTATTATTATTATTATTATTGTTATTATTATTTGGAGTGGTTGGCATTAGGAAGGGCATCCAGCTGTAGAAACTCTGCCAGATCAACATTGGAGCCTGGTGCAGCCATCTGGTTCGCCAGCCCTCAGTCAAACTGCCCAACCCATGCTAGCATGGAATGCGGACGTTAAACGATGATGATGATGACTGCACTGGTGACAGCAGGATCTGAACCACTGATGCCTGAGTTGCTGCCTGGTATCCCTTTCACCACCATCTACATTCTCATAATTTACTAGACTCAGCTTAACCCTTCAGCACTCCAACTGGCCACTGCTGGCCCAAATAGTCTACCTGTTTTATGCTCAAAATGGCCATATTCAGTATTTATAGAATGACCTTGCAAGGTCATTCCAAAAATAAACAATCATGTCAATGAAACCGCAAAGCTGCAAGATAATTCATGATTAATTCAAAGCAATGTAAATAAACAGGTGCAGGAGTGGCTGCGTGGTAAGAAGCTTGCTTCCCAAACTCATGGTTCTGGGTTCAGTCCCACTGCGTGCCACTTTGGGCAAGTGTCTTTTACTATAGCCTTGGGCCGACCACAGCCTTGTGTGTGAATTTGGTAGACGGAAACTGAAAAAAGCCTGTCATATATGTTTGCGTGTGTGTGTGTGTGTGTGTGCCTGTGTTTGTTCCCCCAACATTGGTTGACTAAGTGGTTCAGCAAAAGAGACCGATAGAACAAATACTAAGCTTACAAAGAATAAGTCCTGGGGTTGAATTGTTCAACTAAAGGTGATGCTCCAGCATGGCTGCAGTCAAATGACTAAAACAAGTAAAAGGAATAAATAAGGATTACATTTGACAGAATAATCATCATCATCATCGTTTAACGTCCGTTTTCCATGCTGGCATGGGTTGGACGATTTGACTGAGGGCTGGCGAATCAGATGGCTGCACCAGGCCTCAATCTTGATCTGGCAGTGTTTCTACAGCTTGATACCCTTCGTAACGCCAACCACTTCATGAGTGTAGTGGGTGCTTTTTATGTGCCAGGGGAGGCTGGCAAATGGCCACGATTGGTTGGTGCTTTTACGTATCACCAACACGGACGCTAGTCAGGCAGCGTTGGCATCACGGGCCAGGATACCAAAAGGGTTGTTATGGCTGTATCCTTCTCCTGTTTAAGTTGGTTTGTCCCATCACACCTTGGTTCCAAGTTCTCTTCAGTTTTATTCCCAGCTTAGAAGTGTATTTAGAATGTTTCTTCAAAAACTTTATATTCTTGCCTCTGACTAATGTGTAATGATAATAATTCTATTTATTTCTTGTATTTTTTTTTTTTTCTGTTATGGCAGCCGGAGGAATGTGAAAATGCTTATTTCAAAATGGACAACGTCTTGATTGACGACCGTCGAATACATGTTGACTTCAGTCAGTCTGTTGCCAAACTCAAGTGGAAGGGCAAAGGTAATTTAGCTTTGTTTAGGTTTAAATAACAAAAAAAAATTGTAAAAATTCTGAAGAAAACATTTTTGGCTTGCTATCATTGTCATCATCACCACCACCACCATCACCATTATTATTATTATTATTATTATTTTAATCTCTAACTTTCAACACTTGTATGAGGCAGATGACTGCGTGTTTGGGTGGAGTTTTTCTGTGGCTGGATGCCCTTCCTGTTGCCAACCTTTCTTTGTTTCCAAGTGAAGTAATAATCTCTCAGTCTCTCAAACAACAAACAACTTGGACATATTTGTGTTGTGGAGAACTGGAAGCAAGCAATGTTGAAGTGAGTCTTTCGTTCTCAAAGATTGTCAAAAAGCCTAAAGATGCTTTTGTAGGTTGACTACAAGCAAATGACGGCATTAATGAAGCCGTCGTTTTGAAAACAGGCGAGCAGAGGGCATGTGCGGATAAGAGGGAAATACAGAATTAGGGACAGAAACACATACTCACACCCAAACACACACATACACGTGTATCATCATCATCATCATCATCATCGTTTAATGTCCGTTGTCCATGCTGGCATGGGTTGGACAATTTGACTGAGGTCAGGAAAGCCAGTGGCTGTACCGAGCCCCAATCTGATCTGGCAATGTTTCTACAGCTGGATGCCCTTCCTAACGCCAACCACTCTAAGAGTGTAGTGGGGGCTTTTCACATGCGTATGTGTGTGTGTGTGTATATGTATCTATACACACACACACACACACATACACACACACATATATACAAAACATATGATGGGTTGTGTTTTTGTTTCTGTCCATTAGATCAACTTATAAGGCTTTGGTTGGCCTAGGGCTACAGCAGAAGACACTTTCTCTGGGTGCCACACGGTGGGACTGAACCTGAAACCATGTGATTGGGACACCATGCCAAAGCAGAGGATTGGAACTGAACACAATCCTCTGCTTCATCAGATCCTCTTGAATTGTTCAGCTTATGCCAAAAAGGAAGACAAATGTTAAATGCTGCTGCTGCTGATGATGATTATTATTGAGTGAGAGAGCAGAGCATGCCATCAAAGTGACACTGGGGTAAAATATACGAAGCCCAGTATACCCATCATGACTACCCGTCTGATAAGGGTACACCAGGCACATGCATCACAACCATATGTGCGTGACATGGTGATCTCATATCAAGATAAACAGCACATGACCTTGCAGGTGGGGCCCAGTTAGAATTTTCTTCAGGTTGAGTAGCCCATCCCGCTCAAAAGGTCCCTGAATAAGGATGTTGAAAGAACCACCCATGTTTCCAGAGGTGAATTATTCAAACCCCAAAGAATCCCTCTCAACACACGGCTATGATGCTCCCCCACTACTTCTGCTCGTGATCAGAGATGCACATATCGTCAGCCACTAAGGGACATGCTCAACTGGTTAAGGTCAAACAACTGACAAGCAAATCTGTGGTATTGAGCAGAATATTTGCTGTAGCCCATCTTTTATACCAAAACAAGACAATGTACATGATAACACTTCCAATCAGTTAAGATCAGATATTATTATTATTATTATTATTATTATTATTATTATTATTATTGTGTGAGATGTATTCTTAATAAGATTACAATTTGTTGGATTATTAATTTTATCTTTGACTGTGAAAACAGATTTTTGGTTTTTCCCTTTAAAATTTTCTTTTCCATTTTATTGCTTTCCAGGGAAAGGTGTGGAAATGTTGCCCAGCAAACCAGACCCACCACAACCCCAATATGTCTTGAAAAACAATTCCAGAAAAGAAGAGTATCCTTTGAAAACAATTCTGACCCTAATCTTGACCATTTATTCTTTTTTTTAGTTTGCTTCTCAAACACTGCGTTTGATTTACTCTTTGTTCTTGTCTAAACCAGCAGCGTTTGGAAAGCCCTGGGGACAACTTTGGGTCCTCTTTCTGAAGTTTATGGCAGTTTGGTATTTGTGCCAAAGTGTCTTCAAGAACACACACACACACACACACACTGCCCCCCTCTCTCTATTTTTCAGTTCCCAATCCACCTGCAAGGCTTTGCTTGGCCCGAGGCTATAGTAGAAGACACTTGCCCAAGGTTCCATGCAGTGGGACTGAACCTGGATCCCCATTGCTGGGAAGCAACTATACTTGCACCCAAGTGAATGGTATAATTGACCAAACCAGTTCCTCTCCCCTGGGCTCTTCCATTCATGGTTTTAGCTGCAATGCTGGCTTCATCATAATTTTGACCACTACACCATGTTTGGCTGCTGGTAACTGCTTCTGCAGATTATAGTTAGCCCAAGGTCATTTCTCAATGAATAGAACTTATGATCAAAGATATTCCAACCATGACCATCATGTCTTATTTCCAGATATAAATCCAGTGTACCTTCCCATTCTAAAGAAGGTAGAGTATAATCTGAGTGAGACTCAGCTGCTATTTCTTGCAATCTTGAACGAATACATAGAACAGCAGTTCTCACTTGTGGATCCCAGGGCCTCATGTGGCCCTTAAACATCCTTCCAGCGGCCCCTGATAGTTTTTCCTCTTGAAATATAAGAAATTCTTCTTTAGTTGACTTGGGTTTTCCTGTTTTTGGATCTGAATGGGGACGGCTGATGTAGAAGCTCAACCGTTGGCTTCTGCTCCATGTTACGTGAGAACATGGGTCACCAAAGACAAAGTAATACCATTCTGTTACCATTCTCTTCATGAATAACTGTATTCCAAAGAAATCCTCATTCTCTTCATACACCACTTGGTTTTTCACCCCAAGGGGTTGGGTCTTTGTTACTCGTTATCGATTCTCTTTTTCCTTAATATCAGAAAAAAATATGAACTTGTCCTGGAGGATGATGACCTTGATGCAGAACTTGAAGCAGCACAGGTGAAAAAGGACAAGAAGAAGAAGAAGAAGAAGAAAAAGCACAAGAAGAAACACAAAAAACAGAAGAAGCAGGATGAGAGCGACAGCGATCAGTCGGCATCCAGTGAGAAAGCGTGGAAGGTAGGGAAGGAAATCACAAGGCTACTCTCTGACCCAGGGGGATTTGGGAGTGGGGGGGTCAAACCTCAGCCTCTCTGGCTTATTTAACCCTTCACCCAGGTTCCTGAGCAGAAAATATTAAATAGTTGCACACACAGCACAAGAATCACTAAAAAACTCAGGAGAATAACAATAATAGGCCTTTCTCTCAACTACCATATTTTTTCACCCAAATCGCTACTTTTCTCATCATTTTCACCAGGTTGATTGTGTGAATCATTCTCATTGTCTGTGTAAGAGGGAAGTCTTTGTCAGAGGAATAAATTTTTGCTAACATAACATGGCAGTCCTGGTTTAGGACGAATGTTGCTGTAATTTAGCCCCAGGAGACACAGATCATGTCATATAGCCAGCTGGAGACGATGTCTCTTGAGGCTAAATTACAGCAACATTCGTCCTAAACCAGGACTGCCATGTTATGTTGGCAAATAATCTTTACTCCAAAGTAATGGTGCTGAATATCTCTCGTGAGATTTTAAAAAAATAGTAATTTTCTGAAGAATAAATATCGTAACTATAAAAGAGTCTAAGCATTGCTCTTTTATTAGACAAAATGCTGGGTTTGTTCCAGGCTTGTTTCATTCTGAAAATCTGTTTTTCTCAATTAAAAACAAAAGTAAACCTTAGCTAGTGGGGGCACCATTAACAATGAGTCATATACACACTTATCTCCAAAGCTACAATGTGATTGGTTGTTTGGTTTGAGAATTTCATCTTCTTTTCCTACATGTGTGGTTCATTGCTTCTTAAACAGGAATCTGGCTGAGATTACAACGTTTAGTCTATTCTTGCTATGCTGAGAACTTGGGGCTACAGGGTTAAGATTTTAGTTACGTTACTTGTGTGTATGTGTGTGTGCGTGAGTGTACGTGTGTAGGTGTCATCATCTTCATTGTTTGATGTCCTCTTTCCATGCTGGCATGGATTGGATGGTTTGATTGAGGTCTGGTGAGCCAGAAGGCTGCACCAGGCTCCAATCTGATCTGGCAAGGTTTCTACAGCTGGATGCCCTTCCTAATGCCAACCACTCCAATGACAGCACTCACTACACTCTCGGAGTGGTTGATGTTAGGTTGACGTTAGGATTGGAGCCTGGTGCAGCCATCTGGCTCACAAGTCCTCAGTCAAACCGTCCAACTCATGCCAGCATGGAAAGTGGACGTTAAATGACGACGATGATTGGTTAAGGTCGTGGGGGTGTTTTATGTCTGTGTGTGGTGTGTAATGTATGAAAATTTAAATTATACTCCAGCAGAACTGTCAAAGCACTGACTGCAGTTACAGGTAATCACAGCAAACTAAAGGTGGAAATAGATGGTAGCAGCTTCTGTGTTTTTTCTTTTTTTTTAATTTTTGCTTATGTCATTTCAAACTTTTATTTATTCTTTATAGAAAGCTTCCAAATCAAAACATGAGGATAAATCCAGTGCATCTGTTATCCATCTTGAGAAACGAAGGAAATTGTCATCAGCGTCTCCTGAACCCATCAAAGGAAAATCTCACGCCAGCAGTGAGGAAAATTCTAGAGAAATTAGTCGTAGCCGTTCTCCAATTTCTCGTTCACAGAATCGTGCCAATCGCAGTGATCGTAGAAGCTGTTCGCCTGATTCGAAGAGGCGCTCACCTGATCTGAAACGGGCCAGAGATTCTGACAGAGTTTCTAAAGACCGTTCTCGAGAAAAGGATCGCAAAAGTAGCAAATCTGATGTGAGACATTCAAAAAAATAATTCCACTTTCTAAAAAAATATTTTTTACATTAATTTTTAAAAATTCATTTCAAATGAAACATCAAATCATGAAGTAAAAGTTACATCATTTTTCTTGTTTGTTTATTCTTTTATTATGTGTGTTGTTGTTTGTTTGTTTGTTTGTTTGTTTGTTGAGCGAAGCGGTCTTCGTCCCGTCTGTAGTGGGAGAAGTCCGAAACGTGATCGTTTGCTATTCGTAAGACCCACAGAAGAGAAAAAAGGTCAACCCCCGACACCGAGAGCATTGACGGATGGATGAATGCGCATCCAGGCTCAGCAGTTGCGTAGGAAGTCGGGGACAAGAAACGGGAAGAAAGAGTGAGAGAAAGTTGGAGCAAAAGAGTACAACAGGGGTCGCCACCACCCTCTGCCGGAACCTTGTGGAGCTTTAGGTGTTTTCGGTCAATAAACACACACAATGCCTGGTCTGGGAATCGAAACCGTGATCATCCGACCGCGAGTCCACTGCCCTAACCACTGGGCCATTGTGCCTCCACTTGTTGTTGTTCATGATGGGACATGCCTTTGTTTTCTTATTATTTATATCATCATTGTTCGACCATGGTTGAGACAATGGAATTTACTATGTTACACCAGACCTCACGGTCCATCATAGCATTACGGAGGTCCTGTTGCTGGATGCCTGTATCCCTAGAGATTACATCAGGGTAGGAGAGTGTGCGTCCTCTGGTATCGCGAGCAGATGGCTTCCAGAAGAGAAGAGTAGAAATTACCTCGTTTTCAGCTCTACAACAATGTCCAGCAAACAGGACTCTTCTACCTTTCACAAGAGATGACACAGGTGGTAGTTTCCCATATATTTGTACTTTGATGGATGACGCTTCCACGAGAGATTTTGAGCTCTCATAAGGAGGCGAGTTTTCTATTCTGCCATGGGTTGTAGAGTTTGACAGGATCTGACATTGCGCTCCACCTGTCTGTATTGGTGTGGATTCTATGGCTGAAGGACAAATTTAAGGGAATTTATTTCAAAACCCACCATAATCCTCATACAAAGGGAGTTTCTATGATTATTGTTGCTGTTATTTGTCCAAGGTATATACAGATTAGGTGGCCAATTGACAGAGTTGTTTGATTGTCAGAGGAATTGTTTTGAATTTCTGCACTTTGAGTTCAAATCCTGTTATGGTCAAACTTTATCTTTTATCCTTCCTGGGTCGATAGAGAATTAGTTTTTCACTGGAGTCTGTTCTTCTCTGTCTCTGTATAAGAAATCAACTCTTGTCAAACCTGGTGAGAGCAATGGACTCTGCCAGGCGTAAATCTACTCAACACGCACGTCACGGGGCCACTGCTGCCCTTCAGCTCCATCAGATGCAGATGCGACTCTCTTCTATGTTCCAGCCCAAAGGCTGTGGCCATGCTGGGGTACCATCATTATTCTTTTATTCTTTTACTTGTTTCAGTCAATTGACTGTGGCCATGCTGGAGCACTGCCTTTTAGTTGAACAAATCGATCCCAGGACTTATTCTTTTGCCGAACCATTATAAATACACCAACATTGGTTGTCAAGCGATGGTAGGAGGACAAATACAGACACCCAAATACATACATACATACATACATATATACATACATACATGCATACATACATACATACATATATACATGTATATATATATATATATATATATATATATATAACGGGAAGGTTTACGAAAATAAACAAAAGACGAAGGCAGGTGGAGTACAAACAAACAAATGTATTAGTATGGCGCTCAGGAATATAAATAGAACAAGTCTTTTACGTTTTGAGCCTACGCTCTTTGACAGAAAGATACACAGAAAAAAAAGGAGAGAAAAAAATGCGCGTAGGAGCTAACGATCTATCATGGCGTTCATATATATATATATATATATATATATATATACACACCACAGACTTCTTTCAATTTCTGTCTACCAAATCCACTTACAAGACTTTTGTTGGCCCGAGGCTATTGTAGAAGACACTTGTTCAAGGTGCCACAGAGTGGGACTGAACCCAGAACCATGTGATTATGAAGGAAGCTTCTTACCAGTTGCACACCACTCCTGTAGTTTATCAATACAGATAAGCATTTAAATCGAATACATTTTTCTTTTTAAAGAAAAATGTATTTGATTTAAATGCTTATCTGTATTGACGGAGTTGACAGCTTTGTTGACAGACAGAAAAGTGGATATGATAAATAGGCAGAGAGCTGGACGAGGTTGGTGGGTGTACAAAGATAACACTAGGTGGGCAGACAGGTAGATATATTAGTGGACATAGAGACAGTGGGGGTTCAAACCTGTCAGCAGAGAGTTGAATTAGGTTTCAAACACCAGCTTAATAACCCTTTGTACTATAAGCGGAAGACCCGAAATCTGGTGGAGTGGGGAGGTAGGTTATGTCGACTCTAGCGATACTTATTTTATTGACCCCAAAATGATGGAAGGTAGAGGTGACCTTGGTAGAATTTGAACTCAGAACATAATGATGGACGAAATGCCGCTAATCATTTTGCTAACGATTCTGCCAGCTTGCTGCCTTAAATACCTATTTCTTTATTACCCACAAGGGGCTAAACACAGAGCGGACAAACAAGGACAGACATAGGTATTAAGTCGATTTACATCGACCCCAGTGCATAACTGGTACTTAATTTATCGACCCCGAAAGGATGAAAGGCAAAGTCGACCTCGGCGGAATTTGAACTCACAACGTAACGACTGACGAAATACCACTAAGCATTTCACCTGGTGTGCTAACCATTCTGCCAGCTTGCTGCCTGAAATACCAGCTTAATAATGACAAAGTACTTCTACTATATTCTTTGTTCACACCAGCCTAGCTGTGTGGTGAAGAAACACGTTTTGTAACCATGTGGTTTTGGGTTCAGTCCCAGCATACTTCACCTGCTATGGCCCTGGGATGAACTTATGTCCTGTAAGTGAATTTGATCGATGGAAACTGTTGGAAACCTGTCGTATGTATGCATATATATATCTGCATGTCTTTATGTTTGTCTCCCACAACCACTGCTTGATAACTGGTGTCGGTTTGTTTACATCCTCAAAATGAAACAGTTTGGCAAAAGAGACCAATAGAATAAGTGCATCATCATCATCATCACCAATTAATACCCATTTTCCATGTTGGTATGGGTTGGATGGTTTAGCAGGAGATGGCAAAGCTGGAGGGCTGCACTAGGGTCCATTGTCTGTTTTGGCAGGGTTTCTACGGCTGGATGCCTTTCCTAAAACCAACCACTTTACAGAGTGCTCCACTGGGTGCTTTTTATGTGGCAGGGTCGATTTGAAGACTAAACCCTTAAGGGCAGTGCCGTAGTCTTGCCTTCAAGGGTTTAGTTTGAAACAAATAAAAGATAAAAGATTAGTTTCCAAATGAATTGGCAACAGAAAATTTGATAACGAAGGGGTTTCAAGATATTCATGCTTTAACTCGTTATCCCCTCTGTTATTCGTTGCATTGGCTTCTTTCTTTGGTCATAATTGATCAATAAAGAAGCTGCTCTCTTCATTGTTTTAAGCATCTTCAGAATAAAGATCAACAACAATAACAGAATCTCCAATCAAATATTCTTCCTGTCTTTTTATCATCACTTCTCTCTTTTGTGTCTCAAGACATATTCTTGCCTTTCACGAATCCTGGCTTGTTCTTCCTCCATTTATTTCTCTCTCTCCTCACAACATCACCCAGGCCTTTCTCGCTCTGCACATTCTTCATTCTCTTCTTCCTCCACTCAAACATCTTCATTCTCTGCCTTCCTCTCTTGCTCTCCTTTCCCACCTGCTCAGTCTCCATTCCATCATCCTCTCAGAGAAAATGACCAACAAATCTCCGCTGTCTCTCTCTGACAGTATCCATCAACTCTCTCTTCACTTTCATCTTCTTCATCACTTTCACATTCCTCATCCTCTCTACCCAAGAGATTCTAAGCATTTTTCTATAAAACCACATTCCTGTAGCTTTGAGTCTCTTCTCCATGACTTTGCTTATCGTCCAAGATTCACTCACATTAAATATTTTACTCAAAGGAGTATTTCTGGAGAGCCAAACTTAGTTAGTTAGTTTATTTTTTGGCTCAAAAAGCAAAAAGCAAGGCCATGTAGGGGGACATGGAGTTATGTACAGGGTGGTGTTCATGTAATGAGTTCAGGCCACTTGTGGTCAAGGGAGACTTTGAACCGAGTGGTTGTCGGCATCTTCACCATCTCGTCCGGCAGCTTATTCCACGGATCCGCAACCCGGACGGAGAAAGCTCCTCTCCTTCGATTGAGATGAAATCGTCGCAGATAGAGCTTTTCGGAATGACCCCGCAGCCAACGCTCTGGAGCAGAAGTGAAGAACAGCTCTTTCGAGAGTTTACACTTTCCGCTTATGATGTTGTGAGCAAGAATGAGATCACCACAGCGTCGTCGTTTTTCTAGAGAATAAAGGTCGAGCGTCTTCAGCCTTTCTTCATAAGACAAATTCTTGAATCTAAGAACCATGCGGGTAGCCAGCTTCTGGACTCTTTCTAGATGCTGTATGTCTTTGAGGAGATAAGGAGAAGAGGCTTGAATCTCGTACTCCAATATGGGTCTCACCAGCGTGACATAGAGCGGTAGGAATATGGCTGCTGTGAGCATTCCGAATGACCTTCGAATCAAGAACAGAACTCCGCGTGCTTTGTTGGCAGCATGGACGCACTGGGCCGAAGGTGAAAAGGAGGAATCCACCAAGATTGAACTACAAACTGAACTTCCCCTCCCTACAACTGGTTTCTTTTTACAGTTAGATGGACTGAGGCATTTACAGTCTTTGCTAAAAACATACAACTGCTCTCCCCCCTTTAAAAAAAAAGCAAGCATAGATTTGCTATATTTTGCAGCAGATACCAAATCAAAAGAATTAACCCTGTTTCCTGATTTTTTTTTTTTTTTTTGTAACTCCCCAAATTCTTTTAAAGCATATTTTGTTGGAGGAGTCCTAGATTGGCCCCAGTATTTAGCTGCTATCAGCCCTAAGAAAATTTGAAGTGAGAACATCAAAGAGAACAGCCAAATTCCATAATGTTGCCATCACCTATGTCAGTGTTTAGAAATTAAGTGAAACTGGATCTGATGTTTCAAATTGAAGAGATCCATCATCATCACCATCATTTAACATCCATTTTCCATGCAAGCATGGGTTGGATGGTGTAATGAGCTGGTAAAGCTGGGAACTGAACCCTTGTCTGCTTTGGCGTGGTTTCTATAGCTGGATGTCCTTCTCCCTAACAACAACCACTTTACAGAAATGGGGACTGAGTGCTTTCTCCATGACACCAGCACCAGTTCTCAACACTCGTGCTTTTTACGTAGTAATATCATCATCATCATCATGATCGTTTAATGTCCGTTTTCCATGCTAGCACGGGTTGGATGGTTCAACCGGGGTCTGGGAAGTCAGGAGGTTGTGCCAGGCTCCAGTCTGATCTGGCAGTGTTTCTACAGCTGGATGCCCTTCCTAACGCCAACCACTCTGTGAGTGAAGTAGGTGCATTTTACATGCAGCCGGCACAAGTGCCAGGGGAGGCTGGCAGCAGCCACGATTGGTCGGTGCTTTTTACGTGCCACCGGCACAGAAGCCAGTCAAGGTGGTGCTGGCATCGGCCACGTTCAGGTGGTGCTTTTTACATGCCACTGGTACAGGTATCACAACTACAATTTCCATTCTCTAATAATTATTTCTACTACACACCACAAGGCCTGAAACTTTGAGGGAGGGGGCTGGTCTATTACATTGACTCTGGTATTTGACTGGTCCCTATTTTATTTTCCCCCAAGAGGATAAAAAGCTAAATTGATGTTGGCAACATTTGAACTCAAAGCATGCAAAGCAGTTTGTCTCGTCTGGTTAATGATGCTATGAGCTCAGCACCTTCTTCGTCTCAAAGCAAACTGATGAGATGCCAGGCCAGCAGAGACGTTGGCACATCGGGAAAATGCTTTGTGCCATTTCGGTTGTTTTTAGGTTTTGAGTTCAAATTCTGTTAAGATTGACTTGGCCTTTCATCCTTTTAGGGTTGATGAAATTATGTACCAGTTGCATACTGGGGTTGATATAATCGACTTCCTCTCCCCCAAACTTGCTGGTCTTGTGTCAAAATTTGAAACCAATATAATAATAACCGATACAAAGGTTGGTTGGTTGATTTCTCCATTCTTTACGGTGGAGAGAGAGAGAGAGAGCGACACAGAGAGAGTTAACATAAATGGTACTGGACGAGTGCATATACTAGGCTTGGTGTTATGCAATGAGTAAAAGATCATTACACATATAATGAAAAAAAGAAAACTCACAAACATAGATGAGGAGGAGTAAATGTCAGAGTAATGGGAGGAGTTTGAAGAACATCTTAAGAATGAATACATGTACATTGTGTTTTTCTTGTATTTGATTTTATTAAACGGGATCTTTTCCTTTTGAACGGCACTTTGTAACATAATTTCTAGGTAACTAAAAAATTTTAAACTTCGTATACTGGTAGAATGTGTTTATAAAACATCATTTTCTCTTGGCTTTATTGAGAAAATTCTATAGGTTGTAACATATTTCGTCTTTAATACCCTTCCCCAACCCCTAACCCTAACTCTAACCCTAAATCTAAAATAGATTGAAATGCAATAGATCGATACTAGGGTTATAATTATGAGTGACAATTTCATACGACACCGCTATAAAAAACTTAGCGGTGTCATATGAAATTGTCACCCATAATTATAACCCTATTGCATTTCAATCTATTCTAGATTTAGGGTTAGAGTTAGGGTTAGGGTTAGGGGTGGGGGAAGGGTATCTTTTTTTCTTCACAAATGTAAATAAACCCAATCTGTTTCTTAAAGGAGGGACATATTCATTATGCACAGAATGTTATTTACCTAAATGGACGCCAGTGATTGGTTAAAATTGCCGAAATGCTCGAAATCTTAGACGAAATATGTTACAACCTATAGAATTTTCTCAATAAAGCCAAGAGAAAATGATGTTTTATAAACATATTCTACCAGTATACGAAGTTTAAAATTTTTTAGTTACCTAGAAATTATGTTACAAACTGCTGTTCAAAAGGAAAAGATCCATTAAACGTAATAAATACAGCAGATCACATGGTTTTGGTTTAATTTGGCCTTTTCAATGATAGACACCAAGCGGCTGGAAATAGCAGCAACTGGCGCGCTAGCGATAGACATAGAAGTACGGAACAAGATTAGACCGAAGTGACGTGATCTGGAAGTCGTCGTGGTGGAAGCAGCGGCGATCGTCTGCCGCTGGCGATCGTCTGTGACAGGCTTTTGGGCACGAAATAACTACAGGAATGTTTTTCTTTCTTGGGGAATATTGCAACATCCACTTTTAAGTGGAGAATAACTTACCTTTGGATATTAATACTAACTCTGTCGCTCTATTTATTTCACATACATATACACACTTACATACATACACACACACACACACACACACACACACACACACACACACACACACACACACACACACACACATACAAACATACATACACACACATACATACTCACACACACACACACACACACATACATACATACATACATACATATGTATATGTTTTTGTTTGTGTGTAAAGTTGTCCACAATGATTGCATGTCTGCCATATTTCCTGATATATTATCCATCATGGCAAGTGTATATCCTGCCGAAGTTCCCTCGTCACGGCGAGTTGCCTTCCAGTTTCTATAATAATTCAGTATCAAAAGTCATTCGCCGGACCATCTCCGTCCTGGACACTGATCCGCTCTTTTGACATTTCAAACTATAACAAAAATGAATATAACAGTGTGTTTGTATGTAATTAAAATAGCTTTCCTAGCTTTAACCTGATGTAATTATTTCAGATTCCACACACGATCTCCGATCAAATCCCTTGTCAATCAAACACGATTTCGAAAATACAAGTTCAAAGTTATCAAATGATTTGCATCGTGGCCATCACTGCTGGTTTTTCAACTCGATTGTTTATTCAAGTGAATGCCTGGCTGTAATTCTTATTTAAACTGTTGCACATCAAATGAAAATAGTTCAGATTTAAATCTGATCATATTTAAGTCGCCTCAAAAACTTTCGCCTTCGTCCTCCAAACTTATTACGCAAACCATTAACCCTAACACCGCATGGTTGATCTAAGGCTGTGGTTCTCAACCATTTGTTTTGATTACTGCATCATTCTGGTGGAACCCACACCTTCATAGCCATTCGATGCTTAAAAGCTAGTTTTATTGATACTTATTTCAAAATTTCCTATTTTGGTTTCCACTCATTTCCTTGTGTAGGTTTTCAGTATCACTCTCCGCCAGAACATGATTCAGTGGCCGCCGCAAACATGTCGAACTGCGTGAAATATTAGCGAAAGGAAGCGATTTCTTGTAAATATATTTACAAGCTGTAGTCAAACAGTATCCGACCTTTGCCCCCCCCCAATCTCTCTATATATAATGCTGAAGTTGTCTGTGTATGGCAGGTTTGGTAGCCTTCAACTAACACTATTTCCTCCGAGACCTTGTGGTGCGAGTTGACCAAAATTGGGAGTATGATAGAAGAAGGCTTGCTCTTCCTTCCGTAGAAGAAAAAAGTCAAATCGGACCATGTTAACACCAAAAATTATTTACATCAAAAAGGTGCTTTTTTTCTATGAAAATCCCTATTTTTTAACGATTTTTTGACTGCTGTGTCGCCATTTTTCGGTGTATTCCAACCAGAAAAATGTTCACTTAAAGAGAATAACAAGCTACATAATGCAAAATTTTTACTTTTCAAAAATTCCAATTCTAAAGGGTCAAAACAAACCCGAGCAATGCCGGGCGATACTGCTGGTAATATTAAAAAATTCACCATTTTGATTGAGCCACCTTCTGTTGACTCAAATTTTCTTCCTTTGAGTGGTTTTTTTTTTTTGAGCTTTAGGAAAATCCAAAAGTCACACAAAGCCGAGCCTGGGAAGTAGGAAACCTGACGAACAAGTGGTTTGTGGTTTGCTTGACGAGAAATGTTTGGACGACGTGGGCGGAACGAACTAACTGAACTGACCCATGGCTGATTCCAACTTCGGCAACGACGGTCATCATAGACTTATTCCTCGAACTTTTGCAATCATTTCGTCCTTTCTGCTCGTCGAAGGTCTGCCACAACGTGGCTCGCTGTCCACTGAGGTGCAGCCATCATCGAACCGGTTGTACCGCCCCTTTATTTGTGTTTTCCCCATAGCATCATCCCCCAAAGGCCTTCTGAATCTTCTCGACAGCCTCGGCTCGCGTATCACCCAGTTCTTGGGCAGAATTTGATGCTGTGTCTCTGCTCAGTGCGCTCGATCATCTGGACTCAAAAAGAAGAGTTGCACAGCACACTCTTCATGTCTGTACTCAACGCATCACTGCGGGCGAATGGGGCAACCTACAGACAAGACAATGTTTGCGCATGCTCAGGAAGAACGCGGCCACCTAATACCCATACGGATTTTACTCACGCATTATTTTGTGCAAAAAAAAAAAAATCAAGGTCGGATATTTTTGACCACACCTCGTCCATCTGAATAAATACATCTAAAGTGGAAATTTTTTCAGGGACCCTTAAAATACTACAGTGGATCCTCAATTTGTTTTCTTGCTCGCGTGGACCCCCAAAACTCTTACACGGACTCCCAAAACTCGTTCAAGGACTCTAAAAAGTCTTTCACGGATCCCCAGATCTCTTTCATGGACCCCAAAACTCTTACATGGACTTCCAGGGTCCTTATGGACTTCCAGGGTCCTTATGGACTTCCAGGGTCCTTATGGACCTCGGTTGAGAAATAGTAGACTAGAGCATTAAATCTGTAAAGAATTTCGCCTTTAATCAAACAGATGCTGGTGGAGCGTGTTGAGATAATTGGTATGAACTGACGAAGTATGTAGAGCCGTGTTTCATCCCTCCACATCACTGAGTTTAATCCCTGTTGAGGATGAAGTTGACTTCACTTTTCAGCCAACCCTTTGTCGATAAACCAGCCAATTATACGTTTATAAAAGCGGTTTATTTTAGACCAACGCTAAGTTTCTTGGTTTCAAATGTCGACACAAGGCCAGCAGTTTCGGAGGCGGGAGTAAGTTGATGCCATCGACCCCACTAACCAACTGGTACTTATTTTAGCGGTTCCGAAAGGAGGAAAGGCAAAGTCGACCTCGGCAGAATTTGAACTCAGAATGTAAAGACGGATGAAATGCCGCTCAGCATTTTGTCCGGCGTGTTTATGATTCTGCCAGCTCACCGCCACACCAGCTCTGAAAATATTATTAAAAGAGTTGAGCTGTCGTTTGAGCTCAGATCAGTTCTGCCCCACTAAGGCTTATAATCAAAAACATCCCAGCCACGACCATCCCGTCGTTTCCATCGATTATGTAGAGGAAAGGTGGACAGAAACTGAAGAGCATAGGGCTAAATAGATTACAATGTTTAGTGTTGCTCCTTTGTTATTTTGAGTTCAAATCTGGACGTGGCTCATCTCTCAATCCATTGTTTATGCCATACAAGAAACAAATATGTGTTTCTTCCTGGGGGTAGTTTAGCAATTGACTTTCGAAACACCAATGGTTACGTAAATTGCTTTCAAATACCTGAGATTTTGTTTCATTTCATTTTTCGCTGGAATCGACACGATTATATTTAAAATATAGTAAACCAAAGAAGAATTTGTTAAGCTGAAGTAATCTTGGAAGAAGTATGAGGAATGATTAAACTAACATGGCGTCAGATAATGATTTTTAATATTAGAATAAATTGATTAAAGAAGCCCGACTACTTTTTTTTTTAGCTGAAGCGTATTGCATATAAACTTTGACGGGATGAAAGGCAAAACTCGTTCCGGATCGCTTTTGAACTCAGAAAAAAAATAGATACAAGACAAAACTCTCTAAGGTATTTAACCCATCAGTCTATCGTTCATGATACCCGAGATACTCAGCCTGTTTAAAAAAAAAAAAACGAGGTTAATGACTTGTTTCAAATGTAAACCAAATGTAAGTGAAACGGTGCAGGTATACTTATCACAGACCTTAACTCTCTACAGAAGTTCTCATGTGCTTATATTTACGATAATCACACGCCCACAGAGGTTTAATCTGAGATAAAATAGGCAAAGCGCCAAGCCTGGAATGTGAACTTGTGCTGTTAAAATGCGTACTGAAATCGAAAATAAAATGAATTCGTTAATGAAAGTAATTAAAGTTAATATAAAATTGTAATTTTTTTCTCAATTGGTATTATAATAAACCTATGAGGTTTATTGGAAAACCTAATCAAAGATAAATTATTCAAACGTCTAAAGCATGTATTTCCTTTTCAGTCATACGTGAAATGTTCTATATTTATGGTTTGAGTAATTGCTTTCTAATTCTTATGAGAAGACAAAATAATATCTGCATTGAATGGTGTGGTTGTCAGAAAAGAAACATTAATAAACGACAAGAAGAAGAAGAAGAAGAAGAAGCGATTTAAGAGCTGAGAGTAAAGATATATGAAGGGAGAAGAGGAGAAGTAGGAGGAAGAGGAAGCGGAGGAGGAGGCGGAGGAGGAGGCGGAGGAAGTCTGGTATAATGACGTTAAGGAAACAGGCTGACTTTACAACGATCAATATACAATTTTGAAATAATCGCTCATTTAAACAGACATGGATGACAATTTCAAGCATTTGGTTTCAGCAACAGACAGTAAATTGGTAATATTTGGTCGGGAATCGATATGAGTGGAGAGATAAGGAAGACATTTTTATTGTACTTGTCCTCAATCAAAGTCAATATTTCATTGGGTAAAAATGGTGAACATTTGAAATCAATAGCGAAACACTCGGTGAAACGGTTTCGCAACAGGTTTTCGAATCTCAAAATTAATTCCCTACAATTATCCTTCAAATGGATTCGAGAAACGCATGAATGTCTCTTAATCTTCTAATGTAGAGCCGTGCATCAAATAAGGGGAAATTCCCTGTTATATTTCTTAGAATTGGTTAGTAAGCATTCTTGAGCAATATCTAAGCTTTCTGCAACTAGAAGACACAATTTAAAGACTGCCTCCCCAATACGTTTCAGGAAGGCGGCGAGCTGGCAGAATGGTTAGCACGCCGGGCGAAATGCCTCACGGTATTTCGTCTGCGGCTACGTTGTGAGTTCAAATTCCGCCGAGGTCGACTTTGTCTTTCATCCTTTAGGTGTCGATTAAATAAGTACCAGTTACGCACTGGGGTCGATATAATCGACTTAATCCGTTTGTCTGTCCTTGTTTGTCCTCTCTATGTTTAGTCCCTCGTGGCTAGTAAAGAAATAGGTATTTTGTCTGTCTTTACGTTGTGAGTTCAAATTCCGCCGAGGTCGACTTTGCCTTTTATCCTTTCGGGATCGACAATTTAAGTACCAGTTGCGTACTGGGGGGAGGGTCAATCTAATCGACTAGCTCCCTCCCCCCCAAATTTCGGGCCTTGTGCCTAGAGAAGAAAAGAATACTTTTCAGGTGATGGCTTAGAAGAAAAGGTAAAGTGGTATTTAGTTACGTCCCTTTACGCTCTGAGTTCAAATCCTACCAAGGTCGAATTGTCTGTTTGTCCTTCCTTAGTCTATTAGATAAGTACATGAAATGAACTCCAGGAATCAATTTAATCGATTTCCCCGTTTCCTTAAAATTTAAAGCCTTGTACCAACTTTAGAAATCAATATTTTTCTTGTCTACTAAAGAACTCCAGGTATTTATTCGTCTCAACCAATGGACAATCCCCCTTTTTCTAATTAACTGATGTCTTTGGATTTTACAGGATCCTTGCCAGTGGAATAAAACTAGAAGATCGCAATTTATCGAAAGAACTAATTCCGAATGTCATACACACTAATGATCCATTCGTTCTCACTCTCGTTCGCTATTTCTTTCTTTCTTTCTTTCTTTCTTTCTTATTCTAAAGACTCATACAACAATCGTTTTTTTTGTCTTCCGGATCACAACCTCGTTTAGGCTTAGCGGCCCTTCCTGTTTGTTTTCACTGCCCTGGTTGTGTTACCTATTTTGACCCTTCGCAAAATCCCAAATTTTATTTAATTTGCTTTGCGGGAACAACTGTTTTATCGAAAGCGTATATTGTTGTTAAATGCTCGAAATACGAGACTAGAAAAACCACCAACAACTGATGAAGGGTCGTTCTTTATGTTGTTTCTTTTGTTCTCCATTTGTGTCTTTTGTTGTTCGAAAGAATTGTTCATGTTCCATGGACTCGTGCTTCGTACATTTTTGTTGCACACGTTTCGTGACGTCCTGTGTCCACATATGCACACACACACACATATATATATATACGTATATGTGTACGTATGTACATATACGTATGTATATATGCATATATATATATATCATCATCATCATCATCATCGTTTAACGTCTGTTCTCCATGCTAGCATGGGTTGGACGGTTCGACCGGGGTTCTGGGAAGCCAGAAGGCTGCACCAGGCTCCAGTCTAATCTGGCAGTGTTTCTACAGCTGGATGCCCTTCCTAACGCCAACCACTCCGTGAGTGTAGTGGGTGCTTTTTACGTGCCACCTGCACAGGTGCCAGGCGGGGCTGGCAACGGCCACGGTCAGATTGGTGTATTTTATGTGCCACCGGCACGGAATCCAGTCGAGGCGGTGCTGGCATCGGCCACGAGTCGGATAGTGCTTTTTACGTACCACAAGACCAGGGATCCTGGCTGGTTCAATTCGATTTCGATTTTGCTTGCCCCAACATGTCTTCACAAGCAAAGGGGGTTGGCATGGGTGCCTGTCGTACGGTCGCATTGGAGTATTTTACGTGCCACGGCCACGAGTCGGATAGTGCTTTTTACGTACCACAAGACCAGGGATCCTGGCTGGTTCAATTCGATTTCGATTTCGCTTGCCCCAACATGTCTTCACAAGCAAAGGGGGTTGGCATGGGTGCCTGTCGTACGGTCGCATTGGAGTATTTTACGTGCCACGGCCACGAGTCGGATAGTGCTTTTTACGTACCACAAGACCAGGGATCCTGGCTGGTTCAATTCGATTTCGATTTCGCTTGCCCCAACATGTCTTCACAAGCAAAGGGGGTTGGCATGGGTGCCTGTCGTACGGTCGCATTGGAGTATTTTACGTGCCACGGCCACGAGTCGGATAGTGCTTTTTACGTACCACCAGGCCAGGGATCCTGGCTGGTTCAATTCGGTTTCGATTTCGATTTCGCTTGCCCCAACATGTCTTCGCTAGCATGGGGGGTTGGCATGGGTGTCTGTCGTCGGATGAGGTTCTATATCGACTTCGCTTGCCTCAACAGGTCTTTGTGTCCAAGGGAGGAAAGGCATTCATAAGTGGGCTGGGCTCACTTGTCCTGCCTGGTCTTCTCACGTACAGAATATTTCCAAAGGTCTCGGTCGCTGGTCATTTCCTCAGTGAGGCCTAAAGTTCGAAGGTCGTGCTTCACCACCTCGTCCCAGGTTTTCCTGGGTCTACCTCTTCCACGGGTTCCCTCAACTGCTAGGGATTGGCACTTTCTCACACACCTATCTTCATCCATTCTCGCCACATGACCATACCAGCGCAATCGTCTCTCTTGCACACCACAACTGATGCTTCTTAGGTACAACATTTCTCTCAAGGTGCTAACGCTCTGTCGAGTATGTACACTGACATTACACATCCATCGGAGCATACTGGCTTCATTCCTCACGAGCTTACGCATGTCCTCAGCAGTCACGGCCCATGTTTCGCTGCCATGTAGCATGGCTGTTCGTACACACGCATCATACAGTCTGCCTTTTACTCTGAGCGAGAGGCCTTTAGTCACCAGCAGAGGTAAGAGCTCCCTAAACTTTGCCCAGGCTATTCTTATTCTAGCAGTTACACTTTCAGCGCACCCACCCCCACTACTGACTTGGTCTCCTAGATAACGGAAGCTATCAACTACTTCTAGTTTTTCCCCCTGGAAAGTGACGGAAGTTGTTTTCTGCAGATTTTCGGAGGTTAATGCTCCCGAGCATCTGCCACATACAAAAACTATCTTCCCAGTTAGCCTACCTTTGACATTGCTGCACCTCTTATGTGTCCATAGCTTACACTGGGTACATCTTATAGAGTTTCTACCTACACCTTTTCTACAGATCGAGCAGGGCCATCTTCCTGAAGATATTTGTGGATTGTCTACCTTTCTACTTATTAGTACTTTGGTTTTAGCTAGGTTGACTCTAAGGCCCCTTGATTCTAAACCCTCCTTCCACACCTGGAACTTCTCCTCCAGTTCTGATAGTGACTCAGCAATAAGAGCAAGGTCGTCAGCGTAGAGGAGCTCCAGGGACAGCCTGTCTTGAATTCCTCCGTAATTGCCTGGAGTACTATGATAAATAGGAGGGGGCTTAGTACTGAACCCTGGTGGACCCCAACCTCTACTTTGAATTCTTCTGTGTACATGTTGCCAACCCTAACCTTACTTACGGCATCTCTGTACATGGCTTGCACAGTCCTCACCAGCCATTCATCTATCCCTAGTTTCCTCATTGACCACCAGATAAGGGATCGGGGGACCCTATCAAAAGCTTTCTCCATGTCAACGAAAGCCAGGTACAGGGGCTTATCTTTGGCTAGGTATTTCTCCTGCAGCTGCCTTACCAGGAATATAGCATCAGTGGTACTTTTCCCTGGCACGAACCCAAACTGCATCTCATCTAAACTAACTCTCTCTCTAATTAGTTGGGCTATGACCCTCTCCGTAACCTTCATTACTTGATCCAACAGCTTGATACCTCTGTAATTATTTGTATCTAGGGCATCACCTTTACCTTTGTAGCAGTTGACTAGTATGCTGCTGCACCAGTCATTTGGTATGACTCCTTCGTGTATCACCTGGTTGACTATACGGGTGACTAGGTTATAGCCGACATTGCCAGATATTTTGAGCATCTCTGCAGTAATTCCTGATGAGCCTGGGGCTTTCCCTGTCTTCATGCTTCTAATTGCCTTAGCTACCACGGAACTATCAACTCGGATAGCTGGTCCCTCTGTAGGGTCAACATTCGGTAGACTCTCTTTATCCCATTCATTTTCCTCATTCAGCAACCTTTCATAGTGGCGTCTCCAAGCTTCTCTCTTTGCATCCTCATTTAGCGCAAGTGAACCATCCTCCATGCGAACACATTTCTCTCCTACCACATCACGATTCTCTCTCACACACTGTCTTGCAACACGAAATACCTCAAGTCTTTCATCCTCACGGCGCAGGACATTGGCAAATTTTCTCTTATCTGCTTCCCCTCTGGCTAGATAGACCTGTCTCCTAGCTTCCCTTCTGGCAGTCTGATACCCTTCCTGCTACCACCGTTCTTCCAGGCCTTCCAAGCCTGTTTCTTTTGTCTAATAGCCCTGTCAACAATATTGTTCCACCACCACGTTATTTTGGGTCTTAAGGGGACTTTGCACCAGCCACAGATCTGGTCAGCGGCTTTCAGCAGGTTGTCCCTCAGAAACGTCCAGTTGTCTTCTACCCCATGTGTAGCTATACCCCCTTCCACTTCGTCAAAGGCTTCAAGTAACATATCTCTAAATCTCTGTCCATTCGCAGGGTCTTTAAGCTTCCAGACCCTTCTTCTCCATGTTGGTCGTCTTCTAGTCGCCCTCTTAGTCCTGATCCTAAAGTCATATATATATATGATTTATATATATATATATAATATATATATATATATTATATATATATATATATTATGTATGCATACACACACACACACACACCTGAAAGTCGGAGAGAATCTGGCCTCAAGCAAACAAAGCTACTCGTACGAAAGTAAAAAATTGTAATTTAAGACGATAGACAAAGACGAAACGAGCAAAATACTGCTTTATATATATATATATATATATATATATATATATATATATAATATATATATATATATATATATATATATATACATATATATATATATATATTATATATATATATATATATATATATATATATATATATATATATATATATATATATATATATATATATATATATATATATATATATATAAGGAGAGTTTACGAAAAGAAGAAAAGACGAAGACAGGTGGTGTACAAAACAAACATGTATTAGTATAACGCTCAGGAATAGAAAAAGTCTTTTACGTTTCGAGCCTATATATATATATATATATATATATATATATATATATATATATATATATATATATATATATATATAATATATATAATATATATATATATATATAGATATATATATATGTTTGTGTGTCTGTGTTTGCCTCCCCCCTCGACACCATCGTTTGACAACCGATGTTGGTGTGTTTACGTCCCCGTAATTTAGTGATTCGGCAAAAGAGACCGATGAAATAAGTCCTGGGGTTGATTTGTGTGTCTAAAGGCGATGCTCCAGCATGGCCGCAGCCAAATGACTGAAACAAGTAAAAGAATAAAAGAACATATATGCATACATACATATATATTTATACATACACATATACATACATATATGCAAATACATACATACGTACGTAAGTACGTAAGTATGTATGTATGTATGTATGTATGTATGTATGTATGTATGTATGCATGCATGTATGTATGTGTGTATACACACACACACACACACACAAACCGTGGTGCATTTATACGGCTCTGGGTCGTTAATATCAATTAGAAGGTTGATCCCTTTTTTTGACGTCTTCTAAACACAATTTTCACTAAATCTCTCTAAAGCTCGTCTATTTATCTACAAAAACCCGATATCTCGATTTATCAATATCTGCAGTTGTTTTCAACTTATTTTTCTTGCTATTGGCATCGGTATTTGGTTCAATGGATCTTGGATTTGCTTGGATTCTTTTTTTCTTATATTTTTAAAAAAGCTCTTTTGATTTTTCTTTTCCCAAATGTTTGGCCAAAATATCTCCAATCTCTTTATGTCGGTGGACCTGGGTTATTGATACGATTTTTGTACAAACTGTTAGAACGTAACGTATTTTCCTTCTTTACCAGAAATATCAAATGTTTATCGTGGTTTAGAGAACATTCGGCTATTTCTGGATCTCTGCCAATATAGGGTGATTTGAGACGTTTTTCTAAAAATATTCTGTATATTTCTTATAGTTTTATAAATTAGGGATTGAAAACGAAAAAGAAAGACAAAAAAAAAAACAACAAAAAAACACACACACACAATAAAAAAAGTGTTTTAAAATTTATTGACTTTCATGAGTTGGTTTGTTTTTGGCCATTTATGTTCTAATATCAACTGTTTTGTTCTTGTTAATTATGTTGGTTTACAATTAATGCTGTTTGCAATTATATACATAATTGCAAAATTGTCAAACTGTGTGTGTGTGCATCTATCTATCTATCTATCTATCTGTCTATCTATCTATCTATCTATCTATCTATCTATCTATCTATCTATCTATCTATCTATCTATCTATCTATCTATCTATCTATCTATCTATCTATCTGTCTGTCTGTCTGTCTCTCTCTCTCTCTCTCTATATATATATATATATCTATCTTTTTTCTGTTTTTTCTTTTTTTGCTTCTTTTTGGAGGCCTTCCGAGTGGTCGTTTCCGCTCGCGCGGGTACCACTCGACAAATGCGCGGGTCCACCGATTATCGGTGAGCCGGGCGACGTGTCCAGCCCATCAAAACTTGCTGCGTAGTGGTACCCGCGCGGACGGAAACGACCACTCGGAAGGCTCCACGACGGTGGAGTTACGATTTCAGGAGGGCGATTGGGATCACGTCGATGAGAAAGGCGCGATCCAGAGAGGAGTGGACAGCGTGCTGTGACCAGCGGTGTCAAATGGACGCCCGACGGACTGGTCGGTCAAGGTGATCAAGGTGATACCTTGTCGAACCACTAAGTTACGGGGACGTAAATACACCAGCATCGGTTGTCAAGCGATGTTGGGGAGACAGACACACAAACATGTACACACACACACATATATATATACATATATATGTATATGCATATACGACGGGCTTCTTCCAGTTTCCGTATACGAAAACCACTCACAAGACTTTGGTCGGCCCGAAGCTATAGTAGAAGTCACTTGTCCAAGGTTCCACGCAGTGGGACTGAACCCGGAACCATGTGGCTGGTAAGCAAGCTACTTACCACACAGATGTTTTATAAGGACTGACGCACGAAACTCTCGACCCTAAATATTGATAAAAATATATCCATTATTTGATTTCAGTTTTTCCTGTTTCCATCACATACATGCATATACAACACAATACACACACACACACACACACACACACACACACACACACATGATGATAGCTATCCACTGGTGACCGAGAAAGACCCTCACTGACCATTGTCCATGCAAGATGTCTGTGAAGCTCAAGAACGAGGTTATTGCACCCGTAGTCATCGGCTTCATTCGAGTTCGTGTTCGCTGATTCCATGCTGGCCGCGGTGCCCTTCTACTCGGACGGGCATCGTATAGTCATCTCCCTGGCGATGGCAAAACCTAAATTTTAGGTCCAATAAAGCTAGGCTTTCACAGAACCCCATAAGCCCTCTCAACCCTACTAGAGGCAAGCCAAGGGAAGATATCTGGTGCCAATATGGGTCGTAGGCTCAGGAATGTGGGAGATCTATAGCGCAAGCGAAAGATACCCAAAATGTTTAATGCCATTTCTTGCATATCTGTTTTTAAACAATTTTTTAAATATCAGTGACCTTCTCCTAGAGACATGCTTTAACAAAAGTTAAGGGCTGCCTCGCTCCCGCTGGTCTTCCAGTACATCGGACACTAACTCGGAATTTCTGGAGGTCCGTGCTATTCCTAGATAATCGTTGAACTTACACTAGGTTATACAGTTCTATATTTAAGAAATGGGTTCTCATTCCTAAGGGCATATGGCGTAGTGGTTAAGAGCGCGGGCTACTAACCCCAAGATTTCGAGTTCGATTCCAGGCCGTGACCTGAATAATAATAATAATAATAATAATAATTATAATAATATCATCTAAAAATACCTTAGGAATGAGAACTCAGGTTCGAAATTTCCCCAAGACACTTGATGAAGGCTGGAGGGTATATCAGCCGAAATGTTGTGTTAACAACAAACAAGATGAGGACAAATATCTGTCAAATGTAAAAAATGTATACACTAGGTTCATCCGGGATTTTATCAGGTCTTTTTCTCAATCACCGACGACCCCGACCATACAACAGATTGTCCTGGATTCCATGTTACTAGTAGCACTTCACAAGTGACTTGACAACCTGTTGCATGATTAAGTTGCCGGTGATTAAACTGGCACCTCCACCAGGCTAACTTGGCGAGGAGGGTTGCTAGAAAACCAGCAGGAATAAAAAACGATCACTCGAAAGGATGGATGAACCCAGTGTTGGTTCAACGACTACCTAGAAATAACAAGGGGCCGTCAGACATTCTGGGTTGGTGCCCGGCGTGCTGCAAGACCACCGGGAGGCGCGAGCAACCCCTTGCTTTTGTTAAAGCATGTCTCTAGGAGAAAGTCACTCTGATATAAACCAGACAAGCAGGGAATAGCATTGGACATTTTAGGGATCTTTTACTTGCAATTGAGGTCATAGTGCTCCCAATTCCTGAGCTTGCGACTCATATTAGCTCCGGATATCTTGCGTCAGCTAGTCCATCAATTATGTCAATAGGACTGAGGGGGTGTTGTGCAAGCCTTATTCGACCCCCAAATTTTGCAGAGACCAGGCATTGTGTTGTCAGTGAGAATCATACTCGTCTACGAGTTGACAGCTATCATATATGTATGTATGTATGTATGTATGTATGTATGTATGTATGTATGTATGTATGTATGTATGTATTTATGTATGTATGCATATCTGTCTGTCTGTCTGTCTGTCTGTCTGTCTGTCTGTCTGTCTGTATGTATGTATGTATGTATGTATGCATGCATGCAAACACACTCTTATGCACACAGACATCCTAACGTACAATGAACTCGCCTAACGATTGCGATAGCATGAAACTCCAGTCACAAGAAGTAAATTCACTTTAAACAAACCCGTTACTCAATAATATGGACCAAGCTCTCTCTTCCTCACTTGTTCGCAGAAAAAGGTCAATGTTTGAATACATTGTCACTTATCTTTAAGCGTTGTACTTGTTGCATTATTGTATTGCTTTGTTTTATTCAGTTGCGAACAACTAATTTGTCTCATTTTCTGACCGGATCTCTGAGTCTTTATGTCTTTCCTGTGTTCTTGTGTTCAACCAGTTGTCCAAGCTAGGCACCTTTTTGCTTTTTATGTCTCTTCACGTTCTTATCTTTTTCGTCTCCTATTGGCATCACTGAGGAAGGAATTGTGTCCAAGCTTTCGAAACGGCGACAATTCCTGAAGCGACAGCTGATGAGGGGTATATTTCATATTTTGCTTGAATGTTCCGTGTTTACATCATTTGTGTTAAATTCCTTTAATCTTCTTTTGTTGATATAATGCTTTCATTGCTCCAACCAATCCAAATCTATTTTTCTCCCTCTCCCTTCTTTATTCTCTCTTTACTCTCTTGTCTCTTCTCTTTCTGCTCTGTCCTATTCTCTTCCCAGCTTGCAACTGCTTCCTGTTTCTGTTCTGGTCTCTCTTAACTTTTTCATTTCAGTTCTCTAATGGAACACCAATTTTTCTTCTCTCCATCCTTTAACTTAATTATTTATTCACTTTCTTTTTATCAGTGTTGTATTTGTTGAAATGATGTCGTGTGTTGTTTTGTTTTATTTTTATCGAAAAAGAATAATGACTTCCTTTTATTTTCTGTAATAACTGGGTTTGATCATAATTTTTTTGTATTCCTATCACTTGTTTGTCCCTGTAGCCGAGATTTATCCGTGCATTACTTTTTTGTGTCTCTCTTCACCATTGTATCAATCCAAGAGCCGTATCTGATGCTTGTTGATGAAAGTTAATTTTTTTTTGCCCATGACACTACATGGACCCTAAGTAAGGCATGTGTAAAATTTGAATGAAATTGGTTGTGTAGTTCTCAAGTTTTAGGGATTCACAGACAGACACACATTCTCAGTTTTATATATATATATATATATATAGATAAACGAGAAAGAAGCAACAAGAATGGATTAGTTTTTAGTACAATTGTTTCATACAAAGACAGGCTTTATTAAAAGTTGCAAATATTGCAGCAGATAAAAGTGTCCCGTACTCATCAGCTAAAACACATATGAGTTCTCCAAACATCTTAGTGGGTGAGGCTACACTCATGAAGTATTGGAGATAATTTCATTAAAAGCAGATTCAGGTTGTAAACAGACTTCCGAAGTTCTTTAATGATGATGCACAGTCTTATCACAGGTTATATATATAGATATATATGTGTATATACAAATCATATATACATATTTATGTATGTTTATATACAAATATTTGAATACATATATATATTCACGTATGTATATATGTATTTGCATATATTATATAATATATGTGTGAGTGTGTGTATGTGTGTCCAGATTATGGCTGGAGTTTGTAGCTGTCGATAGGTACCGGCTGCTGGTGATTGCTGAGTGCTATTGAATGGGATTGATGACAGCTAGTGGGAGATCGATGGCTCAGTCACTTTAATGCGATTGAGCCAATCTATTGATAAAAATAAACTCAACGAAAAATGTTGAGTACTCATTTTTAAAAATCTATACCCCTATGTATGCATTTTTGTATGTATGCCTCTTCTGTCTTTTAATTATCATAAATCATCCACCGAGGAGGGAGCCGGTTTCCAACAAAGCTACAAAGCTCCATCTTTGTGATGTAGTTAACACAGACTGATTCCATTTGGAACTTGAGAAAAGTTTTGCACATTTTTACTGTTCCACTCACAGATTGCACTTGTAATTTACGAATTAACAGGTCGATTTCTCTTTCTGAAAATCCCAGTTCATCCAGATTCTCCTTTAAGCATTTACTAACAAAACCTAGTGCTCCAATTATTATTGGTATGAATATGAATTCATAGTCTGGATATAGAAGCTGGAGGTTTCGAAGCAATTGTCCATAGACATCATCTTTTCCTTTGATTTTCAAAGAGATATTTATATCTGCAGGGCAGCTGACCTCTATGATGGTATATACCTCTTTCTCTCTGTCTCAAACAATAATATCTGGCCTGTTATGTTTATATTTGACAGAAGCTTTGATGGGAATATTCCACCGGTATTCCTTCTTGAGTTGGTGTTTGTGAATGTATTCCATAACAGAGGGATTCTCTAAGTTTATTTCAGGACAGTCTTTTTTGCGAATAGCATTGTAAATTGATTTAGCAACAACATCGTGCCACATAGGAAGGCAGTACCGTGACGACGTTTTAGGACAGCTGCTAATCACGTGTATGTGCGTATGTATGCATGCATGCATGTATGTATGTATGTATGTATGTATGTATGTATGTATGTATGTATGTATGTATGTATGTATGTATGTATGTATGAATTTTCTCTTCTGTTTTCATTATTCAAATTCTTCCTCAGAAGAAGGAGCTGGTTTCTAGCAAAGATACAAATCTCCATCTTTGGAATGTAGATAACGAAAACAATGTCATATTTTAAACTTGAGAAAAGTCTTGCATAACTTCACTGTGCCGCTTACAGATTGCATTTGTAATGTGCGAATCAGTTGGTTTGATTTCTTTTTCTGAAAATCCGAGCTTATCCAGATTGTCACTCAGGCCTTTTCTCCCAAAGCCAAGGGCACCGAACATTATTGGTACAAATGTGAATTTATAATCTGGATATAGAAGCTGGAGGTTTCGAAACAGTTGTCCGTAGTTATCTTGCTTCTCTTTGATTTTCAAAGAAATATTCACACCACCAGGACAACTGACCTCTATGGCAGTACATACATTTGCTTGTCTGTCCCAAACAACAATAACCGATTTGTTATGTTTACACTAGACAGAAGTTTTGATGGGGATGCTCTACTCATATTCCTTGTAGTGATGTTTCCGTCCGTATTCAAAAACCAGGGTATTTTCTGTATTTATTCCAGGACAGTTTTCTTCCCGAATGGCATTGTATATTGTTTCTGCGACAGCGTCGTCTTGCAAAGGGGGGGGGGGTTTAGTACCTTGATGTCATTTCTGGGCAGCTGCTAATGACAAGCGTGATGTCTTACACAGAAATATGACATAATCTACATTTTCGGTTGCATCTTGGAACTCCGATGGCTTCACTGCCTCTTTTGTTGATTGGGTGCCATGTAGCAATTCTTGGGTACCATGTAGCAATTCTTCTGTCCTTGGACTACAAATGCATCGCCTTCCAAGTATTATGTGGCGGCCACGAAGCCAAGAGACGCTTCGCTTCATGTCAATGTTACTGTCTTCTTCAAACATGTGTGTGTATATATATGTGTGTGTGTGTGTGTGTGTGTGTTGTGTGTGTGTGTGTGTGTGTGTGTGTGTGTGTGTGTGTGTGCGTGCGTGTGTGTGTGCGTGTGTGTGTGCGTGCGCGCGTGTGCATTGCCTTTGTTTTTTGAGGCTGCAAAAACTATTTCAAGACTTCAGTAGCATTCAGACCGTAAATCCATTTCGTTCCACGTATTCTGGCCGGACCGCCATTAGCAGGAATAAACACTCTGCTAGGAATGTGAAGAGGCGAGAGCAAACAATGTCCAAACCACGCGTCGCTCGGTAAACACTCTGAAACCAAACCGTTTTCATCAAGAGTTTCCTGAACAATATAAATCAATATTTCTCATATTCTTGAAATATAAGAGGAAAACAGAGTCAGCTTTTTTTAGTTTCATACCGAAAATATATATATTGAAGAAAATACATGGAAGTCTTTGAAAGAACACGTGTCATTCGTGGTGTTTTGAGAGAAGAATAAGTTGAGTGGATAAGACCAAATATTGGTTCCAGAGTATGTCATTTGGCATAACAAGTGCTGTAAAATAATGTATTACAATTTAATAGATCTTATGATGGTGTATGATTTCAAAGTCAATCATATACACAGAAACTGTGTGTGTGTATACATACATACATACATATATATATATATATATTATATATATATATATATATATATAATATATATATATATATATATATATATATATATATATATATATATATATATATATATGTGTGTGTGTGTGTGTGTGTGTGTGTGTGTGTGTGTGTGTGTTGTGTGGGTGTTTGTGTGTGTTGTGTGTGTGTGTGTGTGTGCGTGGCGTGTGTGTGTGCGTGTGTGTGTGCGTGCGCGCGTGTGCATTGCCTTTGTTTTTTGAGGCTGCAAAAACTATTTCAAGACTTCAGTAGCATTCAGACCGTAAATCCATTTCGTTCCACGTATTCTGGCCGGACCGCCATTAGCAGGAATAAACACTCTGCTAGGAATGTGAAGAGGCGAGAGCAAACAATGTCCAAACCACGCGTCGCTCGGTAAACACTCTTAAACCAAACCGTTTTCATCAAGAGTTTCCTGAACATATAAATCAATATTTCTCATATTCTTGAAATATAAGAGGAAAACAGAGTCAGCTTTTTTTAGTTTCATCCGAAAATATATATATTGAAGAAAATACAATGGAAGTCCTTGAAAGAACACGTGTCATTCGTGGTGTTTTGAGAGAAGAATAAGTTGAGTGGATAAGACAAATATTGGTTCCAGAGTATGTCATTTGGCATAACAAGTGCTGTAAAATAATGTATTACAATTTAATAGATCTTATGCTGGTGTATGATTTCAAAGTCCAATCATATACACAGAAACTGTGTGTGTGTATAATACATACATACATCTATATATATATATATATATATATATATAATATATATATATATATATATAATATATATATATATAGATATATATATATATATATATATATATATATATATGTGTGTGTGTGTGTGTGTGTGTGTGTGTGTGTGTGTGGTGTGTGTTGTTTTCTGTGTGTATACGAGAGTTTGATGAAAAGTTCCTGGCTTTGGGCGAAAGAAAATACAGGAGAATCAGTTGTGAATTATGATTTTATTCAACATATTTCAAATTCACACACTTATAGCAGCAGTTCTTCAGTTTTTCTAAGCCCTGTAAAAGAACTCGGAAGGTTGGACTTCCAGCCATGCCATACAGCCAGGAACTTTTTGCATCCCTCGTGTATATATATATATTGTATATAATATATAATATATATATATATATATATATAATATATATAATATATTATATATATATATATATGAAGAGAGAGAGAGAGTCAGTTGAGGTGTGTTCTGTTAAGAACGTATTAGAGTACTAATAGAGCTCGTTCACCCTTATTGAACGAAATTCGTTGAATAAACGGTCAGGCCAAACTTAAAGTCCCAGTCAAAACGAAATTTTATGACGTGTATTCATGCCATTCCCCTACCTTCACCACATAATATTGGTAAAGAATCGATCCTTGTTTACTTGCCATTTATTTCATCGACCCTGAAGAGATGAAAGACGAGGTCAATACCAACAGAATTTCGAATCAAAGCTAAACAGACAAGATGCCATTCCATGACCGGCGATATTCCCGACAGCTGGATTAACTGAAATACGACAGAATAAAATTTGATGTATTTTTTTCTTTTGCCGTGGATTTGAACGCAAGATAACACTATAAGTAATCCACTCGACTTTTAAGACTCCACTCACGAACACAATATACACACAAGCACAATATACTAATGTACTTATTAAAGACCACAGCACTTACGATACCAGTTCCTTGTTATCGTTGTATAAGTAGAACCATCTGTTACAATTGGAAATTAGCTACACATATTTTTCATCTGATAATAAACTTTTAAAAGCCTAGTTTTGATGAATGCTGAGGCAAAACATTAAGTGTTATCGTTACCTTATGTAGCTTTTATCTATTACTTGTTTCAGTTATTAGACTGCGACCCTTTTGGGCCACTGTCTGGAAATTCAATTAACCTTCGTATAAACTATCACAGCACAGCTTGGTGAAAAAGCCAGACTCGTTATTTTCAATTTGGTTTTCGTGCCTATCCTTACCTCTGGCCATGAATGTTGGATGGTGACGGAAAAGGTGCGACTGCGAATACTAGTAGTCATATTGGTGTTTCTCTGAAGGATCTTCGGAGTAACGTTACTCGATATGGGGCGTAGCTCGGAGATCAGGGAGTCTCAATCCAGGTTGACATGTGACTTCTCTGTATTGAGAGGTCACAGCTTTGATATTCTGGTCATGTGATTAGAATGTCACAGGAAAGAATCGCAAAACAGAATCTTCAAGCCGAGCCAACCTCGGAGTTTGACCAAGAACAGGACGGTCGGATAATATCCATAGTGTCAGGTGGTCACGTGTTTGGGAATCCATCCGGAAAATTTAATGACTGCTGCTTGTGATAGAACTTTGATGGACAAGATACCCAGGTTCTAATCCCACTGTCATCCCAGGCATATTGGGCAGAGGAGATGGATGAGTTTTGTTGACAATTACATATCTTAACATATTCGAAGAGGATTCTTTTACGTTTTCTCTTCGCTGATTGCAAACTTAGATTGAACGCATTACGACCGAAGGTAGCTAAAATACACCAGCAAACAGTCGAACCACCCTATGGACACCATTCTCTTTACGTTGTGTAACGCTTTCGATAAAGTTAACAGAGATTCTTTTTTTTAATCTGAAATACTTCTAATTCAGAAGGTG
>NC_042999.1:10322205-10339705 GCF_006345805.1 Octopus sinensis | reverse complement strand
TTAACAACAGTTTATAACAATTATTACGACATCAAATACAATGTGAAACATAGCAGATACATTAAAGAAAAAAACATGCAACAGAATTAACAAGTAGTTAAACAAAATCAAAGCATTTAAACATAACACGTCGTTCGAAAACAATCAAAGGCATGCACAATACAGAACGTCCGAAGCAATCAAAACAGTTCAAATTGATGCAATATAGTTCAGAGTTCAAATCACATTAAAGTCTTTCTCCTTCTTTTTCAACAACTCTATAACACAATTCACAATGTTCTTTATAATCTCATTTCTTTTCTTCCTTAACACAATGTTCTTTCGCTTTTTTTCACATCAATTCTCTTTTTAGTTCAACAATTCTTTTTCCTTCTTTAACACATCAAAACATAAACAAACATACCGTTACGAGCTCCTACTACAAATAGCCAATGCCTTCACGCCGTAATCTCCCTCACCTCCTCAATCCTCTGTGTATGTATTTCTCAACGTTGTCGCTGCCTCTCGCCGTAATCTCTCCCAGCTCCTTCTGAGCTCCTTAATCCTATCTGCCTGTCTTCCTCTACGTTGTCATTCTGTCGCTTGTCATCCCTCACACTCCCTGTCTGTCTCTTGCCAACTGACCGCCTCCTCCGGCCCCTTTTGCTGTCTCAGGCAGAACTCCTAAACTGCCCTGTTACCAATTCACTGTCTCCGGCCGAACTGTTCAACAAACTTACAGCTTCCGCTTTTTAAAGGGGTGGCTTCCTCGACCCTTCTTTGACCAGAAAAAGGGCAGAGGTCTCTCCGAAACTCGTTAATCTTTCCAGAAATTGGCAGAACAAAAGGCAATAACTTTATATCCCAGACTTCAAGACTACAAACCAGCAAAAGTAGGTCATAGCACTGTTTCCGAATTGACCTCCATATCAATATATATATATATATATATATATATAATATATATATATATATATATATATATATATATAGAGAGAGAGAGAGAGGAGAGAGAGAGAGAGATAGATAGATATATACACACACACACACACACACACAAAGAGAAATTGATAGATACAACTGAGTGGGCAAACAAAAATATGAGACACAGCCTAGTGCTTTTTATGTTGATAAGCCTAGTACTTATTCTATCAGTTTGTTCTTGTGAAACCAGTAAGTTTTGTAGATGTAAATAAATGAACAGCAGTTGTGAAGCAGTGATGAGGGCGAAACACAGACACAAAGACAGACGCATACACTTACATATATATACGATTGATTTGTTTTAGTTCCCGTCTACGAAATCCATATATATTGTTGTTGGCATCCTTTTTGTCTCGAGAGACAATGGAATTGCGCATAAAATAATCTAGTCCGGCTTTTACATTTCATGTCCTAATACATCTCCTACTGTGGCTGTGTAGTCCTATCCTGGACAAACACTCCCTCTGGCAGGTGCCGCAAATGTAACGAAGACTTTGCCTGGCTGGTTGTAATGTCATACTTTCTTGTTGACGTCTTTTCTTGTCTTTCCATTTCTCCTCTCCCTCTATGTCACTCTTTTGTGTTCCCTCTTTTACGGTACGTCGCCAACCTCCACGGTTGCTGGCAACTGCTTCCCAGTTGGTAATATTGATGTTGCAGGCATTCATGTCCCTTTTGCAAACATCCTTGTATCGTAAGAACGGTCTTCCCACAGACCTAGTGCCCCTAGCAGGCTCTCCGTTGAGTATGTCCTTGGGGATTCTGCCATCTTCTATACGGCTAACATGTCGAAGCCATCTCATACGTCTTTGTGTGAGGAGTGTAAACATGCTTGGTATTGCTGCTTGCCTGAGGACATCTTTGTTGGGGACATGATTCTGCCATTTGATGCGAAGGATTTTCCGGAGGCAGCGCAGGTGAAAGATATTTAGGTACGTATGGCGTCGTATGGCGTGTGTATGGCGTCCAAGTCTCACTTCCATACAGTAGAGTGCTAAGTACACATGCCTGGTAAATCTTCATTTTTGTGGTCTATGTCAGCTTATTGTTGTCCCATGCCCGTTTGAAGAGTTGGGCCATCACAACAGCTGCCTTGCCAATATCATAAGAAACCAAGAGAGGAGAACAAAGAAGAAATAAGTCCTAAAAGGAAGACAAGAGAAAACACAGGATCGAATAAGCGTCACAGATTTTATGGAACATTAGTGCAACACAAGTGCAGTCCTGAAACGGAGGAATTAATAGACAGAACAGAAGGATATTCATGGGTTAAGATGGGTACTGAGTGGGAAGAAACGGGTGCACTAATCCATGAAGACAGCGCCGATGCGTTGATCGAGGCCGCCGGTGAGAACGTGGTAGAACACGCGAAGTGCCGACTGGTAAAATATCCACGTACAATGGAGTATTACCATGATCTGGTGAAGGTAATAGAATTTATCTAAAATTATGGAAAAGAATTAAAAAAGAAAAACCTTGTTAAACGAAATGTAGTTTTGAAATGTATTTTGAAATTCTGTAAAATGTTTTTTCGAAAATGTATTTTGAAAATTTTGTGAAATGTATTTTGAAATTTGGTGAAATGGATTTGGAAACCCTGTGAATAGAACTGACGAAATGTAACCACCCTATTTCGGGGATCAAGTGGGCATTACACCGCATTTGTACATCTTTTCATAATTCATTATTTTAAAATTTGTCTTCGTCTTATTTTCATCCACTTTTGTTATTTTTAATTTCCCCGATTTGTATTGTCCCTTCTTTGTTGGCCCCTTGTGGGTAATAAAAAAAATCTTGATATGCTGTCACTTATTCATCGATACTCAAAAACTGAACTTTCACCACCTGAATACTCACCATGTATTGCCTTACTGCTTTCTGTTGGATTTTACCTTGAGAAAGGAACCCTGAGGAAGGAGGGCTGAATTTCGAATACTTCGTACAACCACTTTTCTGAAACGGCTGCAGGTTAGGAAAAAAATTTAATCGCCTCTTTCGATTTAGGTTTTTTATTTTTCATGTTTATATTCGTATTTCATTGTTATGTTTATATTGGGTTGTCCTGAAAGTTCGTTCCGATTTTTAAAGGAAAGTAAAAGTTACTAAATACTTGCCATTACATTTTTAATGAACCAAATCTGAACCATTTCTTTGAACAATACGTCTCCATCTTTCCTTTACCTTGAAAATACCCTCTTCCCAGAATTGGGGTGGTTTCAAGGCAAAGAATTCATCAAGGTATCTTTTTACGTCATCTAAGTAATTGAAATTTTCACCATTAAGACTATTCTGCAGAGACCTGAATAAGTGGAAATCCGAAGGAGCAATATCTGCGAAATAGGGAGGGTGGGGGTAACACATCCCAACTGAGTTGCAGCAATTTTTGTCTGGTTCCCAAAGTATCAAGTGCCGAAAATGAACTTTCCCATCTTTTATTTTAAAGGGTTACAGAATTAACACAGATTATAGGAACATAAACCTTCTTCCACGAAAAGATAGCTTAAACTGTGCTCTAAATGGAGGTGTAGTCAAATCCTAGTTTATGGACTCAAACATGTTCTAAAATAAGTCGAAAGATAAGCTACTATAAATCGGCACGAACTTTCCGGACAACCCATTATTTCTATATTTTTATCATGAAACTCTTAATATGTGGATATTCGTATGGAATAATAAATACCTCATGTGCTACATCTGAATTTTCTTGTCTGAATGTTTTAAGACAAATATCCGAAATTTTTATCGTATACCACATTTTATTAATACTTAGCTCATATACGGAGACAAAAATTTTGTACTATATACTGCAGGCTATCTCCATTAAAATTCTCGTATTATATACATTATATATAGATAATATACACACTGGCGAAAATAAATTTAAGACCGATGATAAAAGTTCTATTTCTTACAAAATATTCTGTTACTAGTCCTTTGCCGATCTTTATATTGACCAGTCTCCGAGTATAACTTCCACGCTTGCACGCAAACCGGTTTACTGCACTTTAGTTGCTTGCTGATGTTCGAAAAGGAAACTTTTTGCTGTAATATACGATTTTTGCTCTCGTGATTGGACTAAGGCTACGTTGCTTTCCCATTATTAATAAATTGTATAATAACATTAAATTATAACTTTATATGGTGCATTTAGGCTCGTTGTGTGACCAACCATTTTGGCCAAAAAAATTGCATACATATTATATGGTCTTAAACTAATTTTGCCGGTAAATTTGAAACGTTTATATTACGTTCTGAGTTCAAATTCCGCCGAGGTCGACTTTGCCTTTCATTCTTTCGGGGTCGATAAATAAAGTACCAGTTACGCGCTGGGGTCGATGTAATCGACTTAATCCGTTTATCTGTCCTTGTTTGTCCCCTCTATGTTTAGCCCCTTGTGGGCAGTAAAGAAATATATATTAATTTAGCATTAGAATTCTTCAAGTTGTATAAAAATTGTTTGCATCATTCGAAAGAGAAATAAATTTTGCATAAGGTGTAAAAGATATAAATAATTTGTATGGTGTTAGTAACAAAATATTTTGTAAGAAATAGAACTTTTATCGTCGGTCTTAAATATATTTTCGCCGGTCATCTCATAAGTTCTTTCCGAATTTTAGATAAAGAATCCAAGTGATCAAATGTTATATTTAATTGAAAGTTAATTATCAATGTACTTTCCCTGATTATCTATGACTTACTTCCATCTATTTACAAGCTTTTTAATCCCATCAATGTAAAACTCTTTTGGTTTCAAAGCGAAGAACTCTGAAATGTCAGGTTCGACCTCCTCCTGGCCTGCGAAAGTTGTGTCCCCCTAATAATTCTGTAAACTATGAAACAAATGGTATCCTGAAGGAGTAAGGTCGGGAGAGTAAATTGGATGAAGAAATTTTTCCAAACCGACCTCTTCGATCTTCTGTGATGTGATCTTTGCAGTCTGGGGTTGCGCATTGTCCTGATGAAACATCACTCGTTTTTGACTCACTAAAACGGCTCTTTTTTCCTTCAAAGTTTGGTTCAAACGCTCTAATTGTTGACAGTAGACTTGAGCATTGACTGTTGCATTAGGTGATAACAATATAAAGTGAATTACGCCTTTGCAATCGCACCAGATAGAGTAGAACCTTTTTCTCATGAAGTTCCCTTCTCGGTTGTGGTTGAGCTTTTTCCCTTTTACCAAGCCACTGTTTACGACGTTTAACATTTCGATAGAAAATCCATTTTTCGTCACAAGTCTATCGAAAAAGGGTGAAATGGGTTTGCGAGAATGGAGAGAAGAGGAGATGTCAACTCGGGATTTGCGGTTGCTTTCGGACAATACATGAGGCACCTATTTTCCAAGTTTAGGAATCTTTCCACGTTGTTGAAGATGGCGATGAACTGTTGTATGGTTTGAAGTAAGCTTTATTGCCAATTCTTCAACTGATAATGACGGATTTTCTTCAAGTAATGCCTCAAGGAGCTTATCATCAAACTCAACTGGACATCCTATTCGATCTTCATCTTCAATTTTGCAAACGATCTCCTGCAAGTTCTTTCATCCAAGCACTTTCCCATAAACTGAGTGTATGTTTCGAGTCACTTCGGCTGCAGAGTTACCTTTATTGTACTCATAAAGAATTATATGTGCCTTAAATGCTCCTTGGATACTTCCACGTTGAAAGGGTTTTAATCAAAGCAATTTTAGGGTGTCCACGAAGTCTGGGTACATGGAATAAAATCATAACATAAACAAATATAAGAAATAATAATTTTCATTTTTTACTTTTGTTTAAATTAAATAAAAAAAAATACTTTACTTTTCTAAATTTATTTGTTATTTTTTCTACAGATGATCGAATGATGGTTCTGTCTAAAGAAGAAAGAATCCCAGATCGAATGATGGATCTGTCTAAAGAAGAAAGAATCGAGTTAGTAATATTAAGTGGACGAGAGGGATGGTCTTATCGCAAAATTGCGGAAGAATTTAATCTTCGACACCCTTGTAGGTAACCTATTTTTTTTACTGCCGTCGGGAAATCGATCAAGAAATTTAAAGAAACAGGCATTGTTTTGGATAAACCCCGTTCCGGGCGACCAAAGACTTCGGATGAAACGAAAGAGGCTGTCATGGCTAAAGTTTCTGCTAGCCCAAAGAAATCGCTTCGTCGGACATCCACGGTGTTAGGTGTTCCAAAACCAGCCATCCACAAAATGCTGATTGAGGAAAAGTTTCAGATATTGCATCACTTAAATGAAGACGATCCTGATAGACGAATGTAGACGTGCGAACGGTTTTCAGATAAATTGGATGAAAATATCAATTTTACGAAAAACTTTGTTGTTCAGTGACAAAGCTACGTTTTATGTAAATGGTGAGGTCAACAGACAGAATCTTCTATACTGGTCTCGAGGTAATCCACATTGGATGGATCCATCCAAACAGCAAGGCAGCAAAAAGGTGATGGTGTGGTGTGGTTTGTGGAAAGCTCATGTTCTAGGACCCTTCTTCATTGAACATGTAACGGATGAGAGTTATGTAAACATATTGAGAGACAAATTAATATCTCAAATTGAGCGCCTAGGCGAGGGCCTTCCGAATTGGTTTCAGCAGGATGGGACCCCTACCCATTTTGCCACAACTGTTAGAGATTGGCTTAATGACACTTTTCCTCACTGGATTGGAAGAAGGGCTCATATGGAAAGGTCCCCTCGTTCACCAGACTATTCTCCCCTTGATTTCCTTTTCTGGGGTATGTTGAAAGAGAAAGATTACAATAAAGATTACAGATTTAAAACATATGAGAGAACGCATTACCAGTCAGTGAGCTGAAATTGATGGCAATGTAGACTTATTTAATCAAGTACACCTGAATTTTGCAAGGTGCATCAAGTTATGCATTGAAAAATGATGGAAATCACTTTGAAAATATTATTTATTAACATTATAATTAAATAAAATTGGTTTGTTTTAAAAGTATGTGTTAATCCCCATGTATGCAGACTTTGTGGACACCCTCTATTATTTTGTAAAACAATATTGAATTAGTTTAAACGTACGCAAATGCATAAAAATAATTTTTAATTGAATTAGACATTTCAAAATACTATTAAATTTCATTCAAATCTAAAGAAAAAAGGTAAAATTGGACAGAACTGATTGGATGACTTGATAGATATAATCTGATATTCTAGTAGGTTTCAAGTTTATAACACCTTGATATCTCATGTTATCTCATTTTATATGCCTAAGACGTTTATTTTCTATTCTGGTTTTTATATATTTCTGTACATTATATTTGTATCTATAATTTATTTTAAGCCGAAACAGAATACGATCCTTATACAAACGAAAGAACAAAAATGTCCTCTGGGACTTTTATCTTCCACCGGTGTTTGTAATCGATGGTGACATGTGCGATGATTTTGCGACTATCTTATATTTTACAGAGAAATTGGAAGCCTCGAATGTAAGCCACCACTTTATGCATAATACAATATTTATAGTTCCCTATTTCTAACTCAAATTCTGTCCTCAATAATTATAGATCTCTATTTCAAAATGTAATTCTTTTTCTTCTCGTTCAGTTTATCACTATAACACACATTCTTGTCTGTCTCTTGACAAAGCTTTTTTTCTCCAGCGTTCACCACTTCACCTCGTTAGGGTTAAACAGTCCTTACCGAATGTTTTCACTGTCCTGTTTTTGTTAGCAGCTTTGACGTTCCACGTATCTCAAATTTTACTTAATTTGCTTTTGGGGGAGCAATTGCTTTGACGAAGACGCATCTTGTTCCACTGCTCGCAATGCGGAGTAGGTAAATCTGCTAACAATTGAGGAAGGGTTGTTTTTTTTTATGCTGCCTTCGCGCTATAGTTCTCAATATATAATGGAAATTCTTTCCTCCCAACCCAACCCAACCCAACCCAACCCAACCCGACCCGACCCGACCCGACCCCATAGCTGTGTACACTCGCCCCAATGTATATATATACATATTGCCCACCGGATGCTCCAAATCACATAGGCAAGTTTGCCTCACAAGAATTAAAGAAATCCTCATGAATCTGGAACACCACGTGACCATATTTCTTATGGGTGATTTTAACTTCCCCAACGTCAAATGGCCCGAAGGTCTCATACCCTCAGGAATGAATCATTGCAAGCAAGTACAGGTGGAGTCCAAGTTATATCTTGATATCGCTAGTGATAACAATACTCAAAATATATAACAGACTGGAATTGTAGGCCCGTCTCTTGCAATTTCGATCAATTGGATCTTGTCCTCCCTCTTGTATAGAAGTGTACGGCTACAGCGAAATTCATTTTTGGACTTTCTTCTATCGAAGGCATTTTAATAAAAATGCTTCCGTAAAGACGGTGAAAATATTGTCAATTTCCCCAAACAGGGACACAATTCAATTTTTAAACAATAACCAAAGCCCCTTCTCCGAAAGGGGGAGGGTGACGGTTTACAATTATTTAACAAATGCAACACAACAACGTTTCCCTGACGAGGAACCAACAAATGTGATTACAATAGTCAAACAGTAATAATAACAAACCTTTTTAATTTATCCCCATTTATGTGAAACCACTTATTCAAGTTCAAGTCATTGATGCAATTTTATACGAATTGCTAATACACACACACACACACACACACACACACACACACACACACACATAATAAGGGTGAAAAATTGAATATTAATTTGATTAATATGAATTGAAAACCAGTGGTGTAGCATATAAGACCATAGCGGATCTTCTTCTAGCAAAATGGATGACCACTTGTTAATGGTTCATCCCTGTTATATAATACTTTCACTTTAATAGTTTCAGTATTAAAGTGAAAGTGCCTGCATTACAAAAGAAAGATGTTTTTGTTTCACTTTTAACACGTAATACTGAAATAGTGGAGAAGATATGATATTGCTGTGGGGTCGCCCTAGGGAAAAAAGTTAAAATTTTTTTGCCGATGACACTCCCCGGATCTTAAGTAAGGCATGTGTAAAATTTGAATGGAATTGGTTGTGTAGTTCTCAAGTTTTAGGGAAACACACAGACAGACAGACACATATTCTCAGTTTTATATATAGAGAGATATTGAAAAAAATGTGTTGTTTATATTCCTGTAATTTCACACACACACACACACACATACACACACACACACACACACGTGCATATGTATCATACACGATGTTGCCGAATCCACCGAGCTGCAGCCTGCCGCCAAAGTGGCGCGAGCACCCGCTCATCATCCTCTCCGAAACAAGTGGGCCTAAAAATAAGGAAAATAACTTTGTCAGCATTCATAACACGTGACCCGCACTGGACATTACGAACCTAAACACTTGGAAGCCATCTTGAATTTCAAAACTTCTACTCCGTTGCTAGGTGGTTGCTACGCTCCACGAAACTTTAAGTCATGTGGTGTTGAATTGAACTGTTATTAAAAATAAACCTGTAACTCCTACCACATCTGTTCACTGCTACTTTCGTTCGTTCGTTTACTCACTCACAGGTGCGCGCACGCGCGCACACACACACACACACACACACACACACACACACACAACGACAAATAAACAACATGTAAAAAAACACCAACAAAAACATCACTAAAATAGGCTTGGAATTTGGCCTAGATAAGTGTTTAGAACCACATTCCAAAAATGGAAAATTGTTGGCGATACAAAAGAAGGAATGATTTTAATCAAAACACACACACACACAAACACACACACACTTAAATTGTGTGTATGTGTATACATACACACATACATACATCTCTCTCTCTCTCTTTCTCTCTCTCTCTCTATATATATATATATACATACATACATACACACAGACGCCACAGTAGGGTATTGGGTGTAAAAGAGATGAAAACAAGATGTGAATAATCAGAGAATGAGAACCAAGAAGAAATATTGAATGACGCGAAATGTGGCAGAAAGAATAATTCCGTATCTTAGTTCTGTTGTTGTAAATCATAGGTTCGAATCTTATGTCATCTATGATTCCTCCGGGGGTTAATATAATTTTTTTCTATCTTTCTGAAGTTGATTAAATAACGATTTATTGATGATTGGAACTGCGAGCGTCGAGTATCGAAGGTTAAGCAAAACCAACGAGGAACCGCTACGTGGCTGATCGACCTGCTAGACATAGCCACCAAATCTCCCTTCACTGCCAACTTACCGTTTTTAAAGGGAAATTAGACATCGAATTATGTAATCTTAGATATTTCTAAAAAAGCTGGACGGTCATGGCTAGAACACTTTTGGTCATAGACCTGTTTGACATAAATGCAATTCACCACCATCCCCACTGCCGACACCATCGTCATCGTCGTCGTAGTAGTCATCGTCATAATTCTACAGGAAAAAACTCCCAAAAGCGATGGGGATTAGTAACAATAATCCCCCGGATTAAATGTCTTTCACTATTAAGCTCTGCCCTTCTCCATTCCGGGTTCGAATCCCGCAAGGACTGCCTTTACTTTTCATGTCTATTTTTCTTAAACGTATTTTGCCTCTAACGCGCCATTTTCCCTTTCAGATAAGAATCGATTTATAAATATTTATAAAACCTAACAATAATGGAAGGGAAGATTGCAGGAGTGGAGTGTAGGACTTGACTGGGGAGGGGGGAATCTGGAGTGCAGGCTTGGAGTGCAGGACTAGAAAGTAGGACTAGAAAGTAGGACTGGAATATAGTGCTAGGGTGCTGAGTAGGACACCATTGCCTCTCATAACCTCTCTCTCTCTCTCTCTCTCTCTATATATATATATATATATATGTGTGTGTGTGTGTATCTATATATCTATCTATCTATCTATCTATATATATATATATATATATATATATATATATAATTCGGGTAAGATTGCATTTGATGATTTGGTGAGAAGGCGATGAGCGGGCGGAATCGTTAGCGCGCCGAGTAAAATGCTTAGCAGTGTGTTGGCCGCCGTCCTTACGTTCTGAGTTCAAATTCCACCGGGGTCGACTTTGCCTTTCATCTCTTTCGGGGGTCGATAAAATAAGTACCAGTTGAACATTGGGTGTTTCTTTTATTTTCCTTTTATTCTTTTACTTGTTCCAGTCATTTGACTGCGGCCATGCTTGAGCACTGCCTTTAGTCGAACAAATCGACCCCCAGGACTTATTCTTTGTAAGCTTAGTAATTATTCTATCGGTCTCTTTTGCCGAACGGCCAAGTTACGGGGACGTAAACACACCAACATCGGTTGTCAAGCGATAGGAGTGGGACACACACACACGCACACACACACGCACACACACACGCACACACATACACACACATACACACATACGACGGGCTTCTTTCAGTTTCCTTCTCCCAAGTCCACTCACAAGGCTTTGGTCGGCCTGGACCCGGAACCACGTGGTTGGGAAGCAAGCTTCGTACCACACAGCTACGCTTGTCGATGTAATCGACTTACCCTTCCCCCAAAATGGCTGGCCTTGTATCAAAATTTGAAACCACTGATGACGTCTGATGACGTAAGACAAATGTCGTATGGCATTTATGATTCATGAAAAAAATTCTAAAATTCTCTCCGCCTCCAGTGGATGCGTCACAATTACCCAACGGCACTTGAGACCAGCTTCATATAACAGGAGGGTGGGGGGATACACTTTTGAGTGTGTCAATGTTGCTCATAGACATGGCACTGGCCATATATATGGTGGAGGTGGAGGAGGAGGAGGTGAAGAAGAAGAGGAAGAAAAAGAGGAAGAAGAACGAGAAGGAGAAGGAGAAGAAAAAGAAGAAGAAGAAGCAGTTCACTGTTTACCGTTTATGATGAATCTTTAAATACATTTTACTGTCATTGTTATATACTTTTGTGTGGAAGGAACGGATTTGGGCGGATTTAGGTGGATTTAGGCGGATTTATGCGGTATTTCGTTTGCTGAATAAACTGTAACTTGCTCAGCAAGATGACGTCGAAGATCATCCTTTTAACCCCAGCTCAGACCTGACCCAGCACTTACATCACCAGAGATGTCCAGTCCTGACCATCACCTCTTTTCAGACGTGGGAGGCTGAAAGAGGTGGAAAGGAGGCGACTAGATATGCTTGAGATGAGATGTCTGAGGGTTATGGTTGGTGTGACACGGATGGACAGGATGAGAAATGAGGATGTGCAAAGACGAGCAGGAAAGAGAGAAAAACTAACGGGCAAAATGGATAGATCAATGTTGAGGTAGTTTGGCCACATGGAGAGGAGCGGATGAGGAGCGGAGGGTAAGGAGAGTGATGAGGGCAGAAGTGGTAAGAAGCAGAACCAGAGGCAGAAATGTTGCCCACGAAGTCTTATATGAGGAGGAAAGGTCAATATGTCAAAAAAAAAAAAAAAGCAAAAGAAAGTCTCTACATCAGATCTAAAAAGGCTCTTAAACAAACTGAAAAATCCAGCAGAAGAAGATTTGATTTGGCTTTTCTCAAACGAGAAAAACTTCAACCAAGATCAAAAAGTTAACTGAAGAAATGACAGATGGTTATAAGCAGACCCCTGCAGAGGTTCCAACTGTTATGCATACAAAATTTCCTGCAACTCTCATGGTTTTAGGGGTTGTCAACAATGAAGGACATGTGATGCCCCCTTACTTCTTTCCACAAGGCCTTCGCCTTGTTAAACCCTGGATAGAGCGTGTATGCAATGGGAGGCCATATGTGTTTCAGTAAGACTTTGCACTATCACACATGGCTTTAGTAACACAGGAATGGATGGCTGAAAATTTTCATGATCGCATAACCCCTAAGCTTTGTCCTCCTAATTCCCCAGACCTCAATCCATTGGACTATTACATGTGGAGCGTTGTTGAGAGAGAGGTCAATGAACACGCCCATAACACCAAAGATTCTTTGAAAGCTGCCATAGTCAGAGTAATGTCCAAAATGAACCAGGACCACTTGATTCGAACATGTAGATGATTTAGATCTCATACAGAAGCCGTTGTTGAAGCTGAAGGTGGTTTTATTGAATAACATTATAGAAAAGAAGGTTCAATTTCATCCTCATAGCATTTTTTGATAAATAAAGTTTTTATCTGTTATTATATATCTGTGTTTTTATAAACATAAATCTGTCCTCAAATATCTTACGCACACTGTATACACACACACACACACACACACACACACACACACACACACACACACACACACACACACACACACACGCACACACACACACACACACACACACACACACACACACACGCACACACACACACGCACACACGCGCAAACACACACACACAAACGCACCCCCCCCCCCCACACACACGTATCACAGATATGTGAGTTGATATCGGATCTAGTCCTATCTTCTTTCCTCGCCATTGAAGCCCCCCCCCTAACTCCTGTAGGTTAATCGCAGAGTTTATTTTCATAGCGAGACAAAATGTTTGTTTATTGAATATGTATTTTTAACTCTTCACTAATTTTATGTCTGTACTGGTGCTCCAGTTATTATATGTATTTGTGTGAATGTAAATGTGTATGCGTGCATGTGTACACAAACAGACGCGCGCGTACACACACACACACACACACATACACACACACACACACACACACACACACACACACACATATATACACTTGCAGTATCGCCCGGTGTTGCTCGGGTTTGTTTCGACCCTTTAGAATTGGAATTTTTGAAAAGTAAAAATTTTGCATTATGTAGCTTGTTATTCTCTTTAAGTTATCATTTTTCTGGTTGAAATACACCGAAAAATGGCAACACAGCAGTAAAAAAAATCGTAAAAAATAAGGATTTTCATAGAAAAGAAGCACCTTTTTGATGTAAATAATTTTTGGTGTTAACATGGCCCGATTTGAATTTTATCTTCTACGGAAGGAAGAGCAAGCCTTCTTCTATCATACTCTCAATTTTGGTCAACTTGCACAGCAGGGTCTCAGCGGAGATAGTGTTAGTTGAAGGCTACCAAACCTGCCATGCACACACAGACAACTTCAGCTTTATATATATATACATAAATACATAACAATTGATGGATAGGTGTAAGTTCTTTACAGCCGTTTCTATGGAAGTTTACTGATCAATGAATACATTTTATCATTACAAAAAACCAGTTTTTATCAGTTGTATGCATGAATTTTACACTCAAGGACGTTTAAAAAAGAATTTTTAAATCCACGGTGCGTATAATGTATATTTAATAGAATGTACTGTTGTATCTGGGGAGAATCATTTTCTTTTAGTGCCTTATAATGTAACACACTCACCGGTAAAATTTCCACTTATTTCTTATTTTTATTTTCCTAAAATTTTCGTTGTCTTGCAACCTTTTCAGTTTTACCGGTGAATGTGTTACATTATAAGACACAAAAACAGAATATGCTTCAACACACGAACTCATATAAAGAATCTTGCAAACCAAATCCCAAAACGAAAAATAGTAGAATGTACATTTCTGAATAGATCAAGAGCTGATTAGGTCCTCAGTTGGGTTCAAGGGATTGCATGCAGGACCCGAATATCATTCTGCCGCTGCTTCGCTATCGATGTTGCCATTCGTCTATAATTGTTGTTTCTGCCTTTTATTTTGACCTAACCAGGTGGTTTACCTTTAAGCACCTTATTCAAATGAATCCTGATATATGTATATACATATAAACATGAAACTGTATGTATATATATATATATATATGTATATATATATATATGTATACATGTATGTATGTATGTATGTATGTATGTATGTATGTATGTATGTATGTATGCATGCATGCATGTATGTATGTATGTATGTATGTATGTATGTATGTATGTATGTATGTATGCATGTATGTATGTATGTATGTATGCATGTATATATATAGCAGCCACACCTACTTGGTACTTTTAAGATTGATTACCTTCCTAAACCGGATTTAAATATCTGATAAAGAAAATTTTCTCATTGCACACGCACACACACATACACACACACACACACACAGAAAATTAAATTCAGTATGTATTACGGAAATATCTAAATATTGAATTTTTAATGGTTGCCAATTATTTTGAAATTCTTTTTGCATGAAGTAAATATAGCCAGAGATTATGTGTGTATGTATTTATGTCATTATTCAGTTTTATTTCAAGATTTTTTGCCAATAGAGAAAGTGTCTGTTTCTAACCTTGATCCAAGGCTCCTTCATTGGAATTTCAACATCAACAACGCGGTATTTTATATGTGTGTATGTATACGTGCAGATTCGTATGTTTTGTTTTATGTATGTATTCTCATGCATATAGTTGCATATCTAGACATACTCATATAAACTTAAATGATAAACTTCTGGAAAGTTTTACAGATTTTCACAGTTCCACTGATCGCTTGGATCTGTAGTCTTCGAATCAGCTGTCTCCTTTCTGGTTTTGAGAAGCCTAATTTCTGTATGTATGTATGTATGTATGTATGTATGTATGTATGTATGTATGTATGTATGTATGTATGTATGTATGTATGTATGTGTGTGCGTGTGTGTATGTGTGTGTATGTGTGTATGTATGTGTGTATGTATGTGTGTATGTATGTGTGTATGTATGTGTGTGTGTATGTATGTATGTATGTATATATGTGTGTGTGTATGTGTGTGTATGTGTGTATGTATGTGTGTATGTATGTATGTATGTATGTATGTGTGTGTATGTATGTGCTTGTATGTATGTATGTATGTCAGTGCGGACACTACGTTGTGCTTCAAACTTTGCAATGAATTATTTTTCATCTCATATTCGGCAGGATATTAACTGTTTCAATTTGTGGTTCTCGATCGGGGTTCATATCACCCTTAGAGATCCATGTGGAGGCGCAATGGCCCAGTGGTTAGGGCAGCGGACTCGCGGTCATAGGATCGCGGTTTCGATTCCCAGACCGGGCGTTGTGAGTGTTTATTGAGCGAAAACACCTAAAAGCTCCGCGAGGCTCCGGCAGGGGATGGTGGTGATCCCTGCTGTACTCTTTCACCACAACTTTCTCTCACTCTTACTTCCTGTTTCTGTTGTACCTGTATTTCAAGGGGCCGGCCTTGTCACTCTCTGTGTCACGCTGAATATCCCTGAGAACTACGTTAAGGGTACACGTGTCTGTGGAGTGCTCAGGCACTTACACGTTGATTTCACGAGCAGGCTGTTCCGTTGATTCGGATCAACCGGAACCCTCATCGTCGTAACCGACGGAGTGCTTCCATCCAGAGATCCATAGAATCCCAGGGCTTTCATATGGCCTTTGGCGGGATCCATATAAGATTTTGTTGTTAAAATTTATCAGCAATTAATTATACTCTAACAATACGTAAAATGTTTTAATTTTTTTATAGAATTCCTAACAATATTTAATTATAAAAATACAGTACGATATTTTTTTTTTACATCGAATGGCTCTGGAGATCCAGAAGATTAAACTAGGAATCAAAGGGACCCATAGGCAAAAAAAAAAGGGTTGAGAAGCACTGGTTAATAACAACTAGTCATGCCGCGAACACCAGAAGCAAAAGGGTTGTCTGGTTTTCAAAGAGGGCATATAGGGGGGGGGCGATCTGAGGGTGGACTTAACCAGCATAAGATTGCACAAACCGTTGGGATTCCTATTGCTACAATCAAATTGTGCGATTGTACAATTTACTAGCAAAAGAAAGGAATCAACAGCATTCCTCCCGGGTCGACCTGGGCCCTTTGACTGGTGTCTTTGCGCTATGAAGCGGATTGTTTTCAAACGGGTTGCGCTATCAAACGAACTGAAAAGAATCCCCGTTGCAATCTCTGATGTAAGTTATGAGAATTAATCTACAAGAAATTTAAGATTAAACTTATTTGAAAATTATTTCTAGAGAACTAAAGACCGTATTGATACATGTCGTTCTAATATCTCGTGACCACATCAGAGCATATTGGACACCAATAACTGTTTTATTGCAAGAAACCTTTCCCGAAACAACAGAGATATTTAAAAGTATTTTACCTCTTTCGTTCTTGTCGGATTCTTGATAGCTTTTAGCATTTCACTCACCCGTTCTTTTTCTCTCCTTGTTTCTGTGTTGTGTGAACTTGTCTCAATTATTTCTAGTCCTCGTTGGCACGAATCTCTTTCACACTGAGAAATTACGAAATTTTCTGCTTCAATATCCATTTGTTTGTAGCCTAGCAACTTTAGGAAAATATAGCAAAAAACTGCTCTCGCCTCTACGCCTCATTTTCTTCCATCAAGACAACACTTTAAAATACAAACTTTTTCTTTTTCCCCTCTTGATTCTATTTTGGAGAGAAATATCAATTTTTTTTTTCCAGCTTTCAATATTTCTATTCTATTTAAACTATTTTTTGAAAAATAATTATTTGAATCAGTTTTGCTTGTTTTTGGAATAAACTTGTGTTGTTATGTTTTTCCTATTTCCTTTACTCTTTCTTCGATTTCATCTTGTTTGTGTGTTTGTATAACAAACCAGTTCGCTTTCTTTACTCATTATTCTCATCATCCTCTTTCTATGTTCATGTGTA
>NC_042999.1:10309705-10317205 GCF_006345805.1 Octopus sinensis | reverse complement strand
ATAGTCGGATGCTGTAGTTCCATGCTCATGTGGATTTGTTATAAAGACGAACGGAACATGTACAATGGAACCGAGCATTTATTTCCAGGAAAACAAAATCTTTGATGAGAAACAGGTGCGCAACAAAAATATAGCGAAGCCAAACATTTGTCTTTAATATCCAACTACGTAAAAACACATATTTCGCAAATATGTCTGCAATCTTATTGTTTACAGACATATTTCGTAGGTGTTCTTGCTGCGCATTCTTCAAAATGTACGAAAATATTTATTATTAAATCCACATAGACCTACCATAAAAGTAGTACAAATGCTATACTAACAGAAGGAAACTACAAAGACGGCCCCAAGTGGAGGCTAAAGTCCACACCGGAAGCGACAGAACAAACACGGCTGTGGCCATAAGCAACGCTGGTTCCAGCTAATATGGTGGCTCTGAACTGAGAAAGAAAAATGCGGTCTGTTAATCTCAGCTACACACACACACACACACACATACATACACACACACACGCGCGCGCGCGCGCACACGCACACACACACACGCACGCACACACACACACACACACGCACGCGCACGCGCGCACACACACACGCACGCACACATACACACACACACGCACGCACACACACAAAAAGCGCATATGCGTGTGAGCGTGCTTATGTTCGTGCATGTGTTCGCGCGTGCATTTGTATATGTGTGTGTGTATACACACATATACACGTACAAACATATATATATATATATATATATATATCTTTTGCTTGTTTCAATCATTGGACTGCGGCCATGCTGGGGCACTGTCTTCAAGGACTTTAATCGAACAAATCGATTCCACTGCTTACGTTTTGTATTTAAAGTTTGGTCTATATTTAAAGATCGGTCTATGTTGTCGAACCGCTAATTTACGGGGATGTAAACAAACCTACACTGGTTGTCAGACGGTGGAGGAAGATGACAAGCACACAAGCACACACACACACACGTTAATGTTTCGTTTAATGTAGAACACATACTCATTATATTTTTACAAAAAGAATGGTGACAGTGACTTCAAAGTTTCGACCTGAACATTCTGAAGAAGAGGCTAGCTTCCATCTACCAAATTCACTTACAAGACATTGGTCGGCCCGGGGCTGTAGTAGAAGACACGTTCTTTTTCAAATGGAACTTTAAAAAAGTCCACGAAGTTTTGACTAACCTCTGTAAGTTATCCATGGTAGTTTCCAGGCCGAAAATCCTCTGAAACGGACCCGCTACTTTGTCGTAGTCGACGCCCAGAATTTCATTGAGAACCTCATCGCTCTGATCCACTTCTAGATCTCTATATGTTGTTATCGTAGGACTTCCAGCGACTGCCTTGATCGGCTGGTAGAGGATGGTGGGCACCTGACGGTATTCCAGGTGCCGCATAATAATATCTTTTATTTGTTAAAATGGCTTCGGATGAGGTGTTCATTACAAAAATAGGTTATAATTTCTACAAAAGGGTTAGTGAGTTAGGATTTGCATAAAACCGAGAGAAGGAAAAAATAGGGAGAAATAAAATGAAAATCTTATATAGCATTCAGAATGTATGCAGAAAATATGTAGCTCTACGATTATTATGATTTTTACGTAATGCTGGGCTTCCTGAAACAGATGTCGAGTTAAGTATTCAACATTTATGAATATATGGATGATACTGTCTTCCTCGATGTCGAACCAAGTAAGAATCAAAGTAGACCACAAGACCATGATCAATCTAACCATCCAGGGCACATGCTCTCTCTCAGCTGTTGTTCTCCGATTTACAGGGTCATGCTTGGAGGAGTTCCTCTTATTCGAACCCTTTTTGTCACATTCCCCGACCATTTGATAACTTCACTAATGGAGTGAATGTTCCTTCTCTCCATCACTTTCTTTTCCGAATGGAATCTGAAAAAGTCGGCCGAGGGGGGGGGGGGGCGGCGGGGTTCTGTTGAAGAAGTAAGTATATGCGTCCTCTCCTAACAATATAATTTCCTTCATTTACCACTAGATGTCGCTAGATGAAGTGAACCATTATATTTGTCAGTTATATCAAGGATAGGGATTTGCATAGAAATCAAAGAAAAAGAAAAAAGAAAGAAGATAAAAGTACGCATAATAAAAGTAATGAAAGAGTCCTGCTGATGTAGGAGGGCTCCAGCTTGGGCCAACCAAGGAACCTCACAGATCTGAGATCACTCTGATCAGTAAGGCCAAGTGACTTCTAAATTTCGATCTGTCCATAATAATGCTGCTGCTACTACTACTACTACTACTACTACTACTACTACACTACTACTACTACTACTACTACTACTACTACTACTAATAATAATAATAATAATAATAACAATGATAAAGGATTGGTGCAAGTGTGAAGGTAGAACACCAACAAAAATCATCATTGCTTGGAACTGCAAGAATTCTTCGCAGGGTTCTTGAAGCATGACCAGTAAAACAAGTGTCACCTTGGTCTGCTGGGTATGATGAAAAGTGTCCCTTTTCATCATGCCCAGCAAAATAAGCTAAGAGTTTTCATATAATAATAATAATAATAATAATAATAATAATAATAACAATAACAATAATCATGTGTATATGTGCCTGTGTTTGAAGTGTTTATTCATAAATAGCTATTTATAGGAGTTAATGTGTGATCTGAGGTGAAGTTATAATAGCTCGCAGATAGAGAGGCAATTTAGTTTAAATATAGAGAAATAAAAATAGAAAAACAAAACAAAACAAAAGCAACAAAAACATTAAAACAACAACAAAGCAAAAAGCAACAACAAACAAATGGACTAAAATAATCCCAAGGAAAAGCAAACGAGTGGAGAACACACACACCCTCCCCCAGCCCCGCTCCTTCCATTGGACAAAGACATAATTGTTTTGTAGGAATATAAAGAGATCCCGGCGGGATATGGAATCACGTCTCTTTCTGAGCTCTGGGTGCGCGCCCGCCCGCCCGCCCACGCATATGAATATTGCTACTCTGTGTGTGTGTGTGTGTGTGTGTGTGTGTGTATTTGTATTGACCGCATTTGGGACTATCACGATGTCTTTTACTTGTTTCAGTCATTGGACTGCGGCCATTTCGGGGCACCGTCTTGCAGGATTGTTAGTCGACTGAATCGACCCTTTATATTTTTAAAGCCTGGCACTTATTCTATGGGTCTGTTTTGCCGAAGCACTACGTTCGGGGTCATAAACAAACCAACACCGCTTGTCAAACTGTCCAGCGGGTGACAAACACAGACACAAGGCACGCAAACACACACACACACACACACACCACACACACACACACACACACACACACACACACACACACACACATTATCGATCGCGCACACTCAATGTATGTATTTTGCTTGTTCGCCGGGGTTCGCTGCTGCACAGCGTTTTGGGGACGACTCCCTCATAGCACTTGTGGGAAAACACTGGAAAGTCATATATAGGCGGGTGTGGATGCGATTAGACCCGCCTGTCTATGACTTCCAGATGTTTTAATACCCAGAATTATGAGAGAGTCGTCTCCAAAGCGCTACCTGGCAGCGAAACGGCGAACAAGAAAGATACAAACATTGGATATGTGCGGTTGATAATGTTTACAATACTAGCGCTGCTTTTAATTCGCAATTCAGTATGTGTGTGTGTGTGTGTGTGTGTGTAATCATCACCATCACCATCATCATCATCATCATCATCATCATCATCATCATCATCATCATCACCATCATCATTATCATCATCATCGTCGTCGTCGTCATCATCGTCATCGTCATCATCATCATCATCACATCATCATCATCATCATCATCATCATCACCATCATCATTATCATCATCATCATCATCATCATCGTCATCGTCATCATCATCATCGTCGTCATCATTTTTCACTGTCTCCGCTTGCATCAGAATGCGCACCAGCATGAGATAGTTGCCCCTCCATAATATTCGATCTTTGGGCAAGAGCATAGAAGCAAACTGTTGTGGCGAGAGTCACGACCCTCCCTGCAAGAACAGACTTAACAGAACGGCTATAAATAGTAGCAGTCTGAGAGAGAGAGAGAGAGAGAGAGAGAGAGAGAGAGAGAGATTAGGCGTTAATCGCAGGAAGTCGTCAGGTGTCGTTTTGGTAGTTTATCGGAATATCGTTTGTTGGTTCGATGTGTAGTCTGTGGAGAGTTTGTTGGATTATTACACTGTTGTCACCCAGCTTCGTTCTATGGTTATTGTTACTCCGCGGTTATAGTGTAAAAAAAGTATCGTCATAAACAGTGGCGATATTACAATAATTGGCGGCGAGTAACTTACGTTACGATACAAACTATGTCAAGACCTGTCCATGCGATGTTGTCTTTCCATCTCTTGAGTTGCCTGACTCTGTTTCTCTTTCCATTAATCATACCGGCTGTAGTTGTAACTGGGCTTCATGTCGTTTAAGTCCTCCTGCCGAATTACACTCTCTTCCACAAGCCTGGCAGATATGATTAGTATGGTGTGTTACACCACCACCAGTGGCCAGGTTGTCACTCATCTGTCTCGCTTTATGACTACGAAGATGGCTCTTGAGTCCAGCTTTACTGAGGCAGGGTCTTGCACAGACACTGCATGTCAGCATCATAGGAAGACCCTTACCATCTGGAACTGCAACAACGATGCCCTTCCTGACATCCCTCCTTACTTTCTCATGCACAACTCAAGATTTCTCAAAAGTAGCTGTCCTCCCGTGCACAATCCTTCTCCACCTGCGACGATCAATAGCTATGCCACCCCCCCCACCATGTGTCAGGAAAGATGCAAGCATCTCTTAAGGAAGCCTTCAGCAAGTCCTTATACCACTTATTTGGTTTATGTGGAGGTCGTTCTCCTTTAGCTACTTTCCATAAAAGAGTTTTTGGCATCCTGAATTCCTTCATCCTGACCAGATGGCAACTCCATCTGAGCCTTTGCTTTAACACAAGAGCTTCTATACTTTCACATCGAGAGCCTTCCATATTTCAAGATCACTGATGCGGTCCTCCTACTTAAGACCATAGATCCGTCTGAGGCACATCTGATGGAAACGTTCCAGTTGTTTAAGGTGGTATCGATATGTGACCCAGGTCTTGCAGGCATAGAGAAGAGAAGGGAGCACAAATGCCTTGTACACCTTTATCTTTGTCTTTCTGCATATGTCTCGCCGACTCCAGAGGCGCTTTTCTAGCCTTCCGAAAGCATCACTTGCTTTCCTAAATTATACATACATACATACATACACCATACATACATACATACATACATACATACATACATACATACATACATACCAATAATAGTTGGAGCACTAAGTTTCATAAGTAAATGCTTAAAGAATAAACAGGGATTTTCAGAAAGAGAAATCGACCGGCTGATTCGTACATTACAAGTGCAATCTGTGAGCGGAACAGTAAAAGTATGCAAGACTTTTCTCAAGTTCCAAATGTGAATTTGTCAGTGTTAACTACATCCCAAAGATGGAGCCTTGTACCTTTGTTGGAAACCGGTTCCCTCCTCGGTGGAAGATTTATAATAGTTAAAAAATAGAAGACATAAATACATATATACATACATACATGCCAGGCACGTGCCGTCAGGCTGTTGGTGACGTTTATGCAGTAAAAAACATACACACACACACACACACACACACACACACACACACACACACACACATACATACATACATACATACATACATACATAAATACATACATACATACATACATACACACATACATACATACACACATACATACACACACACACATACATATATACACATGCATATATACACATACATACACACATGCGTACGTAACATACATACATACATACATACATACATACATACATACATACATACATGCTTACATACACACACATATACATACATACACATACATACATGGTGGCTGCCCCCTTGTTATCGAGTATGGCCATTGCACGAAGCTTAATCAATGTTGTTATCGTTCAATGCCTGTGCAAGAAGATTTTTTTCTAAAGCGTGGAAGGCTGTGCACTGAGTCAATCCCACTCACTAAGCAACAGCAGCAATAATCCGAAAAGAAAAACAAGTCAACATCACGGTAACCACTAGCCGCAGGTTTATGTCGGAGTTATCCCAGTACCTGAGTTACTTCTCCTAGAAGGATGCACTAACAAAGGCTAGGAGTCCTTCACTCCCAATGGTTTAATAAACGCGCGATCGGTATTCAGTCCGATATTTCTACGTCTCTGCGCATGATACAGCCTTTAAGACATTTATTGGATGGCCGTTGACTCTCAAGAGTTTCTCCGCCCTTGACGGGTTTGGTTTTTTCATCCCGCAGGGTGTCCAATAAACACCCTCCTCACCAAGCAAGCTTGGTGGGTGTTGCAATTTAGTCGCCGACGCCCGACCATGCAACAGGTTTACTGGTTAAATGTTACCAGCAGCACTCGAAAGTGACCTGACATATACATACATACATACATACATACATACATACATACATACATACATACATACATACATACATGGTGGAAATCAAGTCCTAACCGAATAAGACCACTTCCTAAACTCAGTAAGTCTGTGCAAACGTTCCAAGAGTCCAAGAAATTCCTGTCATTGAATTTGTTTTGAGTGGATAAAATGCTGCACAGCACAGAACCCAGGGGAACCAATTATAAAACCAGAAACACGACCGGGAACCGACTGCCCTTGAGGTCTTTTTTTTTTCTATATAAGAGTTTACCTTCCCCTAGAAGGAAGTTCTAACTAACCGGAAACTAAGGGCCCTTCACTCCCAGTGGTTCACATGTTAATTAACCCTAAGCTGGGACCCTAACAGGGGCTACTCCGGGTCAGAGTTGACCTGGGAACAATGGTGGCCAAAAATGTGGTTCCACATTCCTCCAACAACCGGACCATTAAAGACATACATAATACGTGCATGCACACAACCACACACATACACACACACCACGCAACACCACCACACACACCCATACACACACACACGTACACACACGTACATACACTAGTAAGTGAACAACGAAAGACTAGGTATTCAACACATTGGTTGAGTTACATATATTATGTATTTAATAACAACTCATTGTGTTTTAAGCAACTTAAGTCTGAAAGGAACCTACGAAGCTTAAGATGCATGGAACCGAATCAAGCTCTTGATTAAATTAATGTATAATAAAGATTCATTTAATTAGGAACTTAATTGAGGCACCTTGCTAGTTCGGTATAATCTGCACACTACCCAACAATTATTATTTGAATATTGAATATCAAGACTCCGTTTAGGGGGTATTTATACTCAATATTCTGTTGTGTGTGTAGACAATGCAACCCAGCTAAGTGAAGATATCCTCTGTTGGTAATTCAAACATTAATGTTTCGTTCATGATCCTCAATCAACCCTTATTCAGGGACCTTTTGAGCGGGATTGGTTACTCGACCAGAAGAAA
>NC_042999.1:10304495-10309605 GCF_006345805.1 Octopus sinensis | reverse complement strand
ATAAATAATACATACATACATGGTGGAAATCAAGTCCTAACCGAATAAGACCACTTCCTAAACTCAGTAAGTCTGTGCAAACGTTCCAAGAGTCCAAGAAATCCTGTCATTGAATTTGTTTTGAGTGGATAAATCTGCACAGCACAGAACCCAGGGGAACCAATTATAAACCAGAAACACGACGGGAACCGACTGCCCTTGAGGTCTTTTATTTTTTTCTATATAAGAGTTTACCTTCCCCTAGAAGGAAGTTCTAACCGGAACTAAGGGCCCTTCACTCCCAGTGGTTCACATGTTAATTAACCCTAAGCTGGGACCCTAACAGGGGCTGCTACTCCGGGTCAGAGTTGACCTGGGAACAATGGTGGCCAAAATGTGGTTCCACATTCCTCCAACAACCGGACGCAGTTTAAAGACATACATACATACGTGCATGCACACACGCACACACATACACACACACACGCACACGCACACACACACACACATACACACACACACGTACACACACGTACATACACTAGTAAGTGAACAAACGAAAGACTAGGTATTCAACACATTTGGTTGGAGTTACATATATTATGTATTTAATAACAACTTCATTGTGTTTTAAGCAACTTAAGTCTGAAAGGAACCTACGAAGCTTAAGATGCATGGAACCGAATCAAGCTCTTATTAAATTATATGTATAATAAAGATTCAGTTGAATTAGGAACTTAAATTGAGGCACCTTGCTAGTTCGGTATAATCTGCACACCCAACAATATTATTTGAATATTGAATATCAAGACTCCGTTTAGGGGGTATTTATACTCAATATTCCTGTTGTGTGTGTAGACAATGCAACCCAGCTAAGTGAAGATATCCTCTGTTGGTAATTCAAACATGAATGTTTCGTTCATGATCCTCAATCAACCCTTATTCAGGGACCTTTTGAGCGGGATTGGTTACTCGACCAGAAGAAAATTCTAACTGGGCTCCACCTGCAAAGTGATGCGTTGTTTATCTTGATATTAGATCACCATGTCGCACACATATGGTTGTGATGCATGTGCCTGGTGTACCCTTCTCAGACGGGTAGTCATGGTGGGTATGCTGGGCTTCGTATATTTTACCCCAGCGTAATTATAATAACACTAATCCTTGGATAGAGTTTATAAACATTTAATGCATCGCTACGCGCGTTTCCAAATTCACATATTTCTTAGGAACACAGTCCTGGCATGATTACAGTGTAGTTCTTAGTATCCGTGGTCATCGGGTTGATCATCGTCAAGAATTCATTTCTTCAGACAGTATAACATTAATGGTTGTTCAACAGAGGTATGCTTATCCCTTCTGACCTGTGTGAAGGCTGGGTTATACACACGCACGCACACACCACACACACACACACACACACACACACACACACACATCGCTTACTTGTTTCAGTCATTAGACTACGGCCATGCTGGGGCACTGCCTTGAAGAATTTTTAGCCGAATGAATCAACACTCATACTTGTTTTTTTAAAAAGCCTGATGCTTATTCTTTTGCCGAACCGCTAAGTCACAGTGATGCAGGTCGGCGAGACACTGAAAGACTACGAAGCGGTGACAGGAGCGAAAATCAACCGGGAAAAGTCAGTGGGCTTGCGACTCGGCACCTGGACAAGCAAGCCCATGCCGTCCACCAGCGCCTCCGTCGTGGGACGCTGGACTGACGGTCCGGTCGAGTTGCTCGGGGTCTCGTTTGGTCCGGACCTCCAAATGGAGAAGAACTGGAGCGAGATAACGAGTAGGGTGGTCACTCTCGCCCGGCAATGGGCCGAGAGGAACTGTCCCTAAAAGGTCGGGCGGAGGTGGTGAACTCGTACATCGCGTCCGTCATCTACTACCGCCTGACCGTCGTGCCTGACTGTTCAGGACGACTTTCGGGCCAGGGCCCATGGACAACTTCCAGAGATCCCTGGCCTGGCAGTGCTACCGAGAAGCGCTGCCGTTCGAGATAAGCTCTACAGACAGGCTGAGAAAACACGGGCCGACCTGCCCGAGATGCGGTCAGAGCGACGAAACCGTTCTGCACGCACTCGTGCAGTGTCCAACAATTTCCGACCTGTGGGCTTATGTCGAACGACTGCTGTCACGTGTGGGACGAGTCGGTTTATCAGCTGAGTCTATCGTCAATATTGTCACGCCTCCTTCCTTCAAACGCGGAAGGAGAGCTATTTTCATCATATTGTGGCTATGGCGAAAGAATGTATCTGGTGGACGCGCCTGAAAGGATAGAGACAAACACTTTCCTCTCTGGTCAATCTCTCAACAACTTCTTCAAGTATCACTTGAAGAGGAAGTGAGAGTAGAGAGGCAAGTTTTGTCTAGTGAATGTTTTAAAAAAAGATGGGTGAATGTAGCAAGGATGGCACGTATGAATGACGAAGCCACCTTGACTATGATTCTATGAACCATAAAAATTAATACAGAGAGTTGCTTATTTGCAAAAAAAAAAAAACAGAAATATAACATGTGACTTCATGACCGAGGTTGACGTGGTCTTTCCGTAGCTTCTTTCCACGGGTAAACCTCACTGTCCTCCCCTTACACTTCATATTGACATTTCTGTGATAACGATCCCTATTGATCAATTTTTTCCTCTCCCCTTTTTTTAAATCCCCCCCTTTTTTGTCCTCTTTCTCTCCTTTTACGATCCCTTTTGATCGAAACTCCCCCCCTCTCTTTTTTTAACCTTCAAAAGAAAAGCTCTACCTTGTAATTTGTTCTATCTGTGTGCAGCCCTGTGTGGCTAATAAAGAAACATATCTATCTATCTATTTATCTATCATTCTATCTATACACAAATAAGCTTTTTTTTATATATATGCATGTATATGTGCATTGACATATATATATATATATATATATATATATATATATATATATACATAATATACGTATAAATACATCTAATATAGTTACGAATAGGACTTGACATCCGATATACTTTTATATGTGTGTGTAAAATAGAGTGATAGATTATCGATACATAGGCAAAATGAGAAGAGGCTGAGAAACGGAATAAAAAGAGAGAAAAAAAAGACAACACAACCCAAACAGGACGATTCTTTATTTCTCTCTTCATTTGTCCTACTAAAAGAAAGAATGTCAGAGAATGGAAGATAAGACGTAGCGATTGTCTTACGTAAAGAGTCCCTTTCATCTATCTATCGTGGTTTTCAGAATTGCTGGAGGTGTTGTTGTTGTTGTTGTTGTTATGTGTGTGTGTGTGTTTGAAAGAAGGGAGTTCTTTTTTTTTCGATTAATCTCCTCTAACACTAATACACACAACAGTACTAGCTCGCTCCAGGCGCACACTTGAAATATAACCTCTTGATGTACCACCACCACTACTACTACTACTACTGCTAGTCCCTGCCGTTTCGGTGGCACCAGCTTCAACCGTTCACAAGAAAGAATCGCGTGAAAGAGGGAACACGCCTCTCTGTATTCGCTCGTCTGGCTATAAATAGTAGCTAAACCTCCCTCATATCGTCTCCTGAACCTCTTAGGTATCAGATGATGCAAGACTACACATCCCTTAAAAAGACAGGGTGGTCATTGTTGGAGTACCGTTGATCACATGTCTGCCGCTCGGACGGGACTGGTCCGTGTGTTTAAACTGTAACATTACCGACGTCACTAGTAAACAGTAGCAGGACTGTAGTTGCTATTAGTAAGTTAGTTCTAAGAGTGTGCGTTTCAAGTACCATCAGAAGCCGTCGCTGGCTTCCGTCGAAAGCGAGCGAGACCCGGTTTACGATTTCAACCTGCTGCTGGAAGGGAGAGATAAAATAAAACGGTTTTGAATAAAGAGAGAAGGAGAGAGAGAGAGAGAGAGAGAGGAAGAGAAAAAACAATCAGTCAGAAGAAGAAAAGAATAACGGGGAGAGAGAGAGAGGGGGAAAGAAACTGGAAGGAGGGGGTAAAAGGAGAGAGATAGAGAGAGAAAAGAAGCAGCGAGTGGTGGCAGGTCTATTATTTTCCATGTTACCACAGTAACTGTCAGCATCATCATCATCATCTCCCTCACTACTCTAGTCTCGAAGAACGGTGAAGACTTTCTCTCTGTTCTTCTCTCTCTCTCTCTTTCTTGAAACTCTTCAATGTGGTGGCGTCAATATGGCAACCCAGGTGGAGCAACGCGCTTCGAATGGCGGCATTAGCAGCGTGTCTTTGGATATAGACGATGATACCTTGATATCGAGGGCCGAAAGAAGACCTTTAACTCTTTCAAGATGCCGCAATTTGTACCAAGGTAATATACTATTTATTTATAAATTTACAGTTTTTTAAAACTTATGTTCGGGGCCATGTTGGAACTGTTTGCCAAACTTGTTTGCATTCACTTTATTTCTTTTTTTCTTTCTACACACACATATGTATATATATATATAAACAACATATATAAATTATATAGATAAACTATATATTTATATAAGCTATGTATGTAGACACGTTTGTCTGTCTGTACGCACACACACACACACATATATATATATATGTACACACACACACACACATATATATATGTACACACACACACACACACACACACATATATATGTACATCACACACACACTGAGTATATATTATATATGTATACATATGCAGGTGTGCAAGTAGGTGTATGCCATAAATTAAATGTCTACATGTGTGTGCGTAGACATTGTATACATGTATGTAGTGTGTATAAATATCTTAACATGTATATAAAGATATACATATATATATATATTATATATAGACATATGTGCTCATATTGACACGCACACACTATATATTCCTATATACATACACATACATACACACATACACATATTGAAAGTTTGTCGGAGCCAGCTGCCCCAGTAGAAAGCGGATTTACCAAAAAAAAGTCTTAAACTTAAAACGAATACAAAAACACGAAACAACCGAACCAAATCTTATAAAAATAAAAAGGGGTCAACCATGCGAATCGCTTATATTTTCCATTCTTGTGACGCTACGCAAACATACTTTATTATTACATGCGGCCCAGCAGTGTTGGCCCTCTTCGCCACCGTTCGATATGCTAGTACTAACAGCTAAATAT
>NC_042999.1:10289495-10299495 GCF_006345805.1 Octopus sinensis | reverse complement strand
GATGACCTTGGCTGAATTTGAACTCAGAATGTAAAGAACCGAAAGAGGTGCCGCTGAGTATTTGTCTGACGCGCTAACGATTCTGCCACCTTACCGCCCTCAGTAATAATAATAATAATAATAATAATCCTTTCTATGATAGGGACAAGGCCTGAAATTTTGGGGGAGAGGGGTTAGTCGAGCACATTGACCCCAATACATGACTGGTATTTATTTTACCGACCTCAACAGGATGAAAGGCAAATCCAACCTCGGCGTAATTTGAACTCAGAATGCAAAGGCAGGCAAAACACCTTGCTGCAAATCATAACGACAACAACAACAATAATAATAGTAATAATGATGATGATAATAATAATAATAATAGTAATTATGATGATAATAATAGTTATAATAGTAATAATTATAATAATAATAATAATAATAATAATATTGATGATGATGATGATAATATAATAGTAATAATAATATAACAGTAATGATAATACTAGTAATAATGATAATAATAATAATAGTAATACTGATAATAATAATAATAGTAATAATGATAGTAATAGTGATAATAATGATAATGATAATTCTGATACCGAAATTTGGTATGTAGGTTTTAATGTGAATGGAATGGTTTTTTTGAAGATGAATTCTTTTAAAGATTCCGAGTTAATGAAAGAAGGAACTGGTCTCGTTGCGTTTGTGTAAAGGACGTCCTGGAATTATTGTTGTTACAATGTCACAGCCCCTCCGTCGGAATATTTAGTGCGCAGCAGCCGAGTTATTCCAACGAAGCATTGTTGGTAAAATGGGAGGGAAAGGAAGGAAGGAGAGAAACGGGAAAAAAGGGTGAGAATTGGTAAAAAAAGTCAGAGAGAGAGAGAGTTGAGTAGAGAGAGAGAGAGAGAGAGAGAGAGATTGTTACGCATGCGAATAATATCATAGAGCAGACGGTAGCAGAAAAAAAAACCTCCCATGTTCTTCTACACCGTCGTTAATGTGGCACAAGTGAAGTTTGGCGGGGTGGTGGTGGTGGGGGGGGTGATGTTGTCCTCGTGGAGATAATGTTTTACTGTTTGGTTTTTGCTTCCCGTCCTGGTTTGAACTGGTGCACGTTGTGGGTCTGTTGCTGAGATGTTTGTCAGGAATGATGAAATGGAGCGAGTTTTGTTTTTGTCACACCATATACATACGTATATACAAACATCACACACAGATATGTATATATATACACACGTATGTATATATATATATATATATATATATATATATATATATATATATATATATATATATATATATAAATTAAGGATAAAATCTTTATAAGAAATCTTAACAAGAAATTATCAGGTAGTGAAAAACCTCATAAGAGAAAAAATCTGAAAATTTTTTCACTTGAAAATATTTATTTATATTATATAGAGGGCATTATTACACATAAATGCCACACGTTAGGAGGGACTTTCAAAGTCATTACTACCATATATATATATATATATATATATATATATATATATATATATATAGAAATATGTATATGTAAAAAAACACAAACTGGACAAGAACGCAAAACATTTAGAAGACGATACAAAAAAAAACGGACGGGACATTCGAAATATCCTTCGATCTTCGTCAAGATATATATATACACGTATGTCATATATATATATATATATATTTATAATTATGTATTTATGTGTGTATATGTATGTATATATGTATGTACACACACAGTGTATTTACATGTGTAAACGTCTATTCTGTATTTATTCGTGTATAACGCGACGAATTGAAGGCCAGTAATTCCAGGCTCTAAACTTGGAGACCCATTAAACATCCAAAGTAAATGAATGTAAGACCAAGCATAAAATATTTCAAAGAATAATTTTTTTCGGTACAGAATGTGAGCATTGCATCCTATTTGAGATCGTATGGTATTCGAAGATCTCCCCCTCTCTCTCTCTCTCTCTATCTGTCTGTGTGTGTATGTGTATATATGTATATATATATATTTATATATATATATATTTATATATATATATATATGAAAATAGTAATGCAATACGAGAGTATTGCTTTCCAGTAAAGGATAGCCCGTGAGGGTAAAATTATACATATAAAAGTAAATAAATGGCACATATATATATATATGTGTGTGTGTGTGTGTGTGTGTGTGAGAGAGAGAGAGAGAGAAATACACACTCAACACCACCACCACTTACATGAATAACAACAGGATCCAACACGGGGCCCTCTACACGGACACTGGGCCTGCTAGAAATATCGACCAAATTCCCTCTCTTTATACATTCGACAGACATTGTATTCCTCGACGTACATTGAGGCGGGTCGCTCATGAATGGATTGTCTTTTGCCATACATGTGCAAAACACAATAACAAGAGAATCAAAGTGCGAAGTCCAATGACCCGTAATAATTCACAATCAAAATATTTCTCTATTTTTGTCCTCAAAAATTAAACTGAAATAATAAATTTACACTCATACACACATACACACACACACATATACATATATACACATACATATACATACATACACACATACATACACACATACACACACATATATAATATACACATACATATATAACACACACACACGTACATATACACAAACATACATACATATATATATATATATACACATATACACAAACATACATACATACACATATATATACACATAAATATATAACGCACACACGTACATATACACGTACATACACACACACATATATATATATACATTTACATACACACATACACATATATACACACATGCAAACATACATACATATACACATACATACATACATACATACATACAACACACACACGTACAGATACACATACATATACACATATATATATACACATACATATACATACATACATACACACATACATACACACATACATACACACATACATACACGCATACATACACGCATACATACACACATACATATAAACATACATACACACATACATACATACAAGCACATACATACACATACACACACACACACATACATACATACATATACATACACATACATACATACACACACATACATACACACATACACATGCATATATAACACGCACTCATACATACACCTACACATATACACATACATCCATACATGCATATACTCAATTACATGCATTGCATGCATAAGTATATATGTATATATATATGTTGTGTGTATGTGTCTGTGGAGAGAGAGAGAGAGAGTGAAAGAGAAAGAGAGAGCGAAAGAGAGAAAGAGAATAAAGCATTGTTTTAACTTTGCTTTTATCTAAATGTCCTATTTGCTTTTGAATTGCGGATTCATTGAAGTTTCTTTGAAAGAAAGATATATATGGGGAGAGAGAGAGAGAGAGAGAGAGAGAGAGAAAGAGAGAGAGAGATAGAGAGAGAGAGAAGGAGAGAGAGTGAGATAGATAGATAGAGATAGATAGATAGAGAGAAAGATAGATAGATCGATGGAGAGAGAGATGAAGAGATAAAGAGATAGATGGATAGATAGATAGATGGATGGATGGATAGATAGATAGATAGATAGATAGATAGATGGCTGGATAGATAGAGAGAGAGGGAGATCTCATTCATTAGTTTGATGGAGTGCCCGCTGCCGGCGGCCGTTGATCTAAGAGTCTAATAGGATATTGACCTGTCAGCTGTAACAGAGTAGAATCTAGACGCCACTTGTGTGGTCACTTCACACACATCGAACATGGTAGTAATGGCTCACTTCAACAAGCCGCAAATAGATACCATGGGGGAGCCGAGTCTTGGCGCAGGTTCTTCCTATGGCGGTGGTGTGGAAGCTGTACGGTGAGTGATATGATTGAAGTGTAGTGGTGTTATGGTGAGTGGTATGAAAATGGCACGGGTTGGTGGTGGTGTTATTAAAGCTTGGTGGGGTGATATTAATGATATTGCATTGGCCCCTATGTGACATGGTGGTCGACTTTGCCTTTCATCCTTTCGAGGTCGATAAATTAAGTACCAGTTACGCACTGGGGTCGATGTAATCGACTTAATACCTATGTCTGTCCTTGTTTGTCCCCTCTGTGTTTAGCCCCTTGTGGGTAATAAAGAAATAGGTATAATGGTGAGTGCCATAATTGGGACGGCAATGCGGTGTTATGGGTGTAATGGTTTATTGTTACGGTTTGGTGTTTTATAGTTGTGCTGCAGTACTTTTATAGTAGTATTGTGGTGATGGTATGGTAGTATTATGTTGGTGCTGGTATGCTGGGAGTATGGTATTGGTATGGCTGCAGTAGTAGTAGCATGATGATAACGGTGGTGTGGTAATGATAATTTGGTTGTATTTTAACAGTATGAAAGAGGTTTGTAGTGGTATGGTACGGTGATGTGGTGGTGGTAGTGGTACTAGTTTGTAAAAGTGGTACTATATATGAATATGTATATGCAGGTGCGGTGCTGGTGCTGGTGTTATAGATTGGGCCACAGTATAATTAAACAGTAAATTACAAGTCAAAATGCCTGATTAAGTTATTGCAATAATCATTTTAATTTTTTCGATTATTTCTGATTGTGTGTGTGGTGTGTGTGTGTGTGTGTGTGCGTGTATATATTTGTATGCATATGCGTGTTCATATATACATGTATTTCCACGCGTAAACCCAAGCACGTATATTTTAAAACATATGTATATATATATATACACACACGCAAGTACATACATACACACATACAGAAACACACAGGCACAAAGGCACAGACATGCTCACACATACACAAACACGTACAGACGTATAAACATGTAAACTCGCGCACGCACACATCTAATCACAGCTTCACAACGTATAAACATACAAAGCAGAAAGACACGTTTACTGTCACACCAACACACACACACCAACACACACAAGTGTTTTCGACGATGAATGTTTGAGTTTTATACCTGAAATCCTTGATCACTGAAGCGAATCCGCCATGAAGACTGATCTGTGACGAGTGTGGATTGGCCACACCACACCAATCCAAACGCGATCCACAAGATCCCAGACCTGATTCTGGGAGGGAAAGAGCTACATGTTACAGTAGAGGGTAAGAGGCCTCGGGGGTTATCTGTGTGAGGGGGCCGGCCAACTTGAATGCTTTTTGCCCTCAACAGAAGACAAGGAATCGTAGGACCCTCTTACTGCCAACTCCAGGGCCCAAAATCCACAGCAACCAAACCAACAGCGATCAGCAACAAAAGCGACACCAATCCCGGCAACATCAGCAGCAAATGCTGGAAGAGCAACAGCAACAGCAGCAGATGCACTACCACCACCACCACCATACCAGCATATACATATTTATATATAACACCACTTTTACAAACTAGTACCACTACCACTATCGCATCACTGTCAGGGTACTACCATACCACTATAAACCTACTACCATACCACCAGCACCACCACCTTCAATAGCAATTGCGGCAAATAGATTCCTCAATTCTTCCGCAAGATTGGAAGAATTGAGGTATCTATTTGCCGCAATTGCAAAATGTATGAAGAAACGGGAGAACACGTGATGTTGGAGTGCCCAGCTATCCATCCTTGGATCCGCGATCAGCTGACGGACCCCGAGGCGATTGCGAAGGAGCCCAGACTGGCACTCAAGGTGCGGGAGAGATGGCGGAGAAGCAGGTGGTGATTGAGGAGCAGCACTAACCAACTATCCAGCCGGTAGTTGTTAAACAACAACAACAACATCCTTCAACAGTAGAAAGAATGATAACGGATACACACAACATTTAGCGGTTCTCCCACTGAAGCACTCCCTCTTCCCCTCTCTATTTGTCTCCTCTAAAGTCAAATACAGCCATAGACTCTCACTCGGATTCCACGAATGCTGAAACATCTGCATCACCGAGTGAAAATGATGGAGAACCCCCAAAACCAAAATGGCTGAAAACAAAACACAATAAACATCCCCCCCCCCAAAAAAAAACATAGATAACACACCTGCAACAAACACAGACACACCTCCAGCGAAACCAATCTCTCCAGCGCCACAATCGTCAACACATTCACCACTGTCACAACCAGCTCCGCCAACCCTACCACGACCGCAACAACGCTCGAAAAGGAAACACCCCCAACAACAAACAACCACCTAAACACAAAACTTCGTGCTTGTGAGGAGGGCCAACAAAGAATTGATGGTCCTCGTAGCCCGAAGGAAGGACATCGAAAGAGAGGGTGAAATTTTCGGCACCAGCACCGTTCAAGTGCCAGAAACACAGATGATGGTGAATATGCCGCTGGAAATATATAAAACGTTGGGGAGAATTTCCCTCACGACGTGGGAATCCCTAATATAAAAACCACAAGTAGACTTTTAAAGGTGTTTCCAAAGGAATCTCAGCAAGATATGGAAGTTAAAACACCTAACTTTCAGCAGTACCCGGTGGATAAGTAGCGGATTCAGAAGTATGTTGTATAAATGTTCGTCTGATCAAGCAAGGTCGTCTGATCAATGACCTCAGGTCACTAGCTACGAATGTGACGGCCGTCAGCGAGACCAACATTTCCGACACACAATCTAGCCCCTATTTTCTACGACTTTGAGATCTAAGAGCTTCTTGGTCGGTTTGAAATGGGAAGCGGGATGGCGCTGCTGTTTAGAAAAGGCCTGGATTGCGATGTACGGGCTATTTTCCTGGACTCGGATGGTTAAGTTGGTGGTTCTGGATGAAAGTAATGGGGAAGGTGGTGCTTTTAGACTAGTCACTGTGTACGATCCGACTAGGGCCGAGTAGCCAGATTTCTTCAGACATTTAGAGGTTTTTCTCGGGACGTTTCATTCTTTAGTACTAGTGGGCGATTTGAACGCCATCTTGGACGCACATCTAGATAGGGTAGAACTAGACGATAGGAGAGGGGTGTAAAAGTCTTACAAATCTACTCAGTCGGTTCCAGCTGGCTGACAGGTACCGACTGGATTTCTAAAATGCGCCAATGTGGACATGAGCAAACAGCATCGGGCCTTCCAGCTAGTTTCTGGATAGAGTAATTTGTAGGCTTGCAGATAGAAGCAGAAGTTGTTAACAATTCAAAGTCGTCGGCTGCACAGATCACAAATTTGCGATCTGTACGGTCGACCTGGATAGGATTCATAGGCGGGGCCCGGATACTGGAAGCTAAACGGTTCCCGACGCATCAGGCTTTCAGAGACCGGTTTAGGAAGTTGTCGAGTACAATCGTCAACAACTGATGGTGGATATCTCTGAAAAGGGCTATTGGGGTAGAAGCGTTAGGGTATTGTAAATGAATAGCGTTAGAGACCGAGTTGGGAAACTAGAAGTGGCACTCAGAAGAGGCACAGCGACTGATGTGCAGGCGGCGAGATTGACTCTTGATCAATTCTTCAATGTGAAGCACGAAGGTTGCGTTGTCAGAGATAGCGCGCTTGTGCTAAGACATGAGGGAAGGAAGCCCGTTCGATGGGCTTGAGTGGCAGAGGCACAACGTGTCAACAAAGCCACAATTCGGTCTTTGACGGATCGGGCCGGGCGCACACTACTCGAATCAAAGCCGATGTTGTGTACGGAATTTCAGCGGTACTTTGCCGAACTGTACGGAGCGCACGGCTAATCGGAGAAGCGGGTGGATTTCACCTCCTACCTCGACGACGTGTCGCACCTTTCGGCCAGGGATACGAGGTCTGCAAAATGCCGATAGCAACCGGAGATGTACGGGACGCAATGAATTGCTGCAGAAGGGAAAGTCTCCGGTCTGGATGGTTTGCCCTTCCAGCTTTATCTTCATATGTCAGACTTGGATGATGTCTTCTGGCAGCAAAACGGGAGAATTCTTAGTGCTGTGAACCGTGGCGTGGTGGTGCTAATGAAAAAGGACTCGAACAAAGGGAACCTAAAAGATAATTTTTGACCCGAAACTCTACTGAGCGCAGATTACAACATTTTGGCTAAGGTGCTAGCAAGGAGGTTGGCGCTTGCCGTCGATAAACTTGCCGGTGCGCAGACATGCGCTATCCCAAGGAGATCTATCCACGACAGCCTCCACTTCACGCGCTACATCATAGAGTTGGTAGGTAAGGAATCTGGCATGGGTGGAGCCCTGATCGATTTAGATTAACCAAAAGCTTTTAGTAGGGTCGACCACCAATACTTGGAGGCTATCCTCACGGCGGCTGGTTTCAGTCCTGCTTTTAGAAGCTGGGTCACTGCAATGTACAGCGACATCTGTTCGGTGATCAAAGTAAACGGCCACCTATCGGAATCGTTTCGTATCGCACGTTCGGTCCGTCAAGGATGTCCATTTCGCTGCTTCTGTACATGTTGGATCTTGAGCTATTGCTACAGTCGCTGGATGTTTTGAAGGGCGTCTTGTATGAATTGGGATGTGGAAGGGTCATGCCAGCTTATGCGAACGGCGTCACCGTGAAATTGTCGGATATCTCGGACATCGAGGTGATCGGTATTGCCCAAAGGGAGTACGAAACAGTGACAAGAAGAAGTCAGTTGGCCTGCAGCTCGGCACCTGAAGAAGCAGGTCCATGTCGTCCGACAGTGTCGTAGGGCGCTGGACGGAAGGACCTGTTAGGTCCGGACCTCCAGATGGACAAGAACTGAGGTGGGGTGACGAGCAGGGCAACTAGGCTCACCCAGACATGGGCAGAGAAGAAACTGTCCCCGAAGAAGGCTCGGGCGGAGGTAGCGGATGCATCCTTCGCTTCTGTTATGTATTACCGCCTGACCGTCGTCCCTTGCCCTGCTTCGTGGCGGATCAAGCTGGAGTACTTGCTCTTCCACTTTCTGTGGAAGGGACTTGTTTCTCTCGTCAGACGGTCCATCTGCTTTCAGCAGCCGTTGAGTGGAGGACCGGGCATTCCGTGGATAATGATGCATATTGTAACACGCGCTGAGGTTGCGACACCTGTAGCGTTTCCTTAACGGTAAGCAGGTGTAGTCGCCGTTTGTCAGACAGGATTTTCCGCAGCTCGTCTCCTTGACATAGATACAGTGTTGGATCAAGTCTAGACCCAGAAAGGGCGCTTAGTGCCGAGAGTGTCGGCAATCGCTCGCAGCTTTCTGCCAGTTGGGTAATGCGGTCGGCGGAAATTCCACATTGGAGTTCTGTAAGGGATTAGTGACGACGTCTTCGGGGAAAATCTGGGCGTCGGGAGAGATCAATTAGCCAGTCTTTTCAGGAGTACCATGAGAGGGATGGTGGTGGGGGACTTTTCCGGTTCGGGACAGGCTCTACAGGCAGGGACATGCTGCCAGATGGACCTGTCCTAGATGTGTCCAGGACGACGAAACCGTTTTGCATGCATTCGTCCAGTGACTGGGCATTGCTGACTATTGGAGCTTTGTCGAACAGCTGCTGACACGTGTAGGACGGATCTGGTTATCAGCCGAGTCCATCGTGAGGATTGCTCCGCTGCCTTCTTTTGACCGCGAAGAGCAGGAAGTTTTTCACTGTCCGGTGGCTATGGCGAAAGAGGTAGTGTGGTGCATAAGGCTGAAAGGACTTTCAGCTAGCACCTTGCTCCGAAATTGCTGGCCTTGTGCCTATAATAGAAATGATTATTATTATTATTATTATTATTATTATTATTGAGTGAGAGAGCAGTGCATGCCATCAAAGTGACACTGGGGTAAAATATACGAAGCCCAATATACCCATCATGACTACCCGTCTGATAAAGGTACACCAGGCACATGCATCACAACCATATGTGCGCGACATGGTGATCTCATATCAAGATAAACAGCACATGACCTTGCAGGTGGGGCCCAGTTAGAATTTTCTTCAGGTTGAGTAGCCCATCCCGCTCAAAAGGTCCCTGAATAAGGGTTGTTTAAGGATGTTGAAAGAACCACCCATGTTTCCAGAGGTGAATTATTCAAACCCCAAAGAATCCCTCTCAACACATAGCTATGATGCTCCCCCACTACTTCTGTTCGTGATCAGAGATACAAATATCGT
>NC_042999.1:10276995-10284495 GCF_006345805.1 Octopus sinensis | reverse complement strand
AGCCCCGCCTTGGATGGCTTCCGTGCCGGTGGGACGTTAAAAGCACCATCCGAACGTGGCCGATGCCAGCCCCGCCTTGGATGGCTTCCGTGCCGGTGGGACGTTAAAAGCACCATCCGAATGTGGCCGATGCCAGCGCCGCCTTGGATGGCTTCCGTGCCGGTGGCACGTTAAAAGCACCATCCGAACGTGGCCGATGCCAGCGCCGCCTTGGATGGCTTCCGTGCCGGTGGCACGTTAAAAGCACCATCCGAACGTGGCCATGCCAGCCCCGCCTTGGATGGCTTCCGTGCCGGTGGCACGTTAAAAGCACCATCCGAACGTGGCCGATGCCAGCCCCGCCTTGGATGGCTTCCGTGCCGGTGGCACGTTAAAAGCACCATCCGAACGTGGCCGATGCCAGCCCCGCTTGGATGGCTTCCGTGCCGGTGGCACGTTAAAAGCACCATCCGAACGTGGCCGATGCCAGCCCCGCCTTGGATGGCTTCCGTGCGGTGGCACGTTAAAAGCACCATCCGAACGTGGCCGATGCCAGCCCCGCCTTGGATGGCTTCCGTGCCGGTGGCACGTTAAAAGCACCATCCGAACGTGGCCGATGCCAGCCCCGCCTTGGATGGCTTCCGTGCCGGTGGCACGTTGTTAAAAGCACCATCCGAACGTGGCCGATGCCAGCCCCGCCTTGGATGGCTTCCGTGCCGGTGGCACGTTAAAAGCACCATCCGAACGTGGCCGATGCCAGCCCCGCCTTGGATGGCTTCCGTGCCGGTGGCACGTTAAAAGCACCATCCGAACGTGGCCGATGCCAGCCCCGCCTTGGATGGCTTCCGTGCCGGTGGCACGTTAAAAGCACCATCCGAACGTGGCCGATGCCAGCCCCGCCTCAGATGGCTTCCGTGCCGGTGGCACGTTAAAAGCACCATCCGAACGTGGCCGATGCCAGCCCCGCCTTGGATGGCTTCCGTGCCGGTGGCACGTTAAAAGCACCATCCGAACGTGGCCGATGCCAGCCCCGCCTTGGATGGCTTCCGTGCCGGTGGCACGTTAAAAGCACCATCCGAACGTGGCCGATGCCAGCCCCGCCTTGGATGGCTTCCGTGCCGGTGGCACGTTAAAAGCACCATCCGAACGTGGCCGATGCCAGCCCCGCCTTGGATGGCTTCCGTGCCGGTGGCACGTTAAAAGCACCATCCGAACGTGGCCGATGCCAGCCCCGCCTTGGATGGCTTCCGTGCCGGTGGCACGTTAAAAGCACCATCCGAACGTGGCCGATGCCAGCCCCGCCTTGGATGGCTTCCGTGCCGGTGGCACGTTAAAAGCACCATCCGAACGTGGCCGATGCCAGCCCCGCCTTGGATGGCTTCCGTGCCGGTGGCACGTTAAAAGCACCATCCGAACGTGGCCGATGCCAGCCCCGCCTTGGATGGCTTCCGTGCCGGTGGCACGTTAAAAGCACCATCCGAACGTGGCCGATGCCAGCGCCGCCTTGGATGGCTTCCGTGCCGGTGGGACGTTAAAAGCACCATCCGAACGTGGCCGATGCCAGCCCCGCCTTGGATGGCTTCCGTGCCGGTGGCACGTTAAAAGCACCATCCGAACGTGGCCGATGCCAGCCCCGCCTTGGATGGCTTCCGTGCCGGTGGCACGTTAAAAGCACCATCCGAACGTGGCCGATGCCCCCCGCCTTGGATGGCTTCCGTGCCGGTGGGACGTTAAAAGCACCATCCGAACGTGGCCGATGCCAGCGCCGCCTTGGATGGCTTCCGTGCCGGTGGCACGTTAAAAGCACCATCCGAACGTGGCCGATGCCAGCCCCGCCTTGGATGGCTTCCGTGCCGGTGGCACGTTAAAAGCACCATCCGAACGTGGCCGATGCCAGCGCCGCCTTGGATGGCTTCCGTGCCGGTGGCACATAAAAAGCACAATCCGAACGTGGCCGATGCCAGCGCCGCCTTGGATGGCTTCCGTGCCGGTGGCACGTTAAAAGCACCATCCGAACGTGGCCGATGCCAGCGCCGCCTTGGATGGCTTCCGTGCCGGTGGCACATAAAAAGCACCATCCGAACGTGGCCGATGCCAGCTCCGCCTTGGATGGCTTCCGTGCCGGTGGCACGTTAAAAGCACCAACCGATCGTGGCCGATGCCAGACTCCCCTGGCATCTGTGCTGGTGGCACGTAAAAAGCACCCACTACACTCTCGGAGTGGCTGGCGTTAGGAAGGGCATCCAGCAGTAGAAACACTGCCAGATCAGATTGGAGCCTGGTGCAGCCTCCTGGCTTCCCAGACCCCGGTCGAACCGTCCAACCCATGCTAGCGCGGAAAACGGACGTTAAACGATGACGATGATGATGATGATGATGATATGCCTACAAAGAGACGACGTGCGTTTCCCTATCTCTCCCCATCTCTCTCCATCTCTCTCCATCTCTACCGCGGTGTTCCTAATGTAAGTGTAAAGTGAAACCGCTTCGTAAGCCGTCCCCCCACACACACGTGTAAGATTCCATCCAACTTGTCTTATCTTGACCGACGGTACCCATCAATGAAGATGGGGAGTTAATTTCATTGGGAACCTCTTTCGATTCTTCTCATTTGCTGTCTTCGTTGAAATATCCAATGAAAATTTTATAACCGTTTAACTACATACAGTTCTATATTTAAGAGACGAGCAATTATGGACATTATTTACATTTGACGGATATTTGTCCTCATCTTGTTTGTTGTCAACACAACGTTTCGGCTGATATACTCTCGTCTTCATCAGGTGCCTGGGGGGAAATTTCGAACCTGGGTTCTCATTCCTAAGGCATTTTCGATGTTATCATCATCATCATCATCATAATATTATTATTCAGGTCACTGCCTGGAATCGAACTCGGAATCTTAGTGTTAGTGGGCCACTTAACTACACCATATGCCGTGGGCCACTTAACTCTTAACCACTACGCCATACGGGCATATGGTGTAGGGGTTAAGAACGCTGGCTACTAACCTCAAGATTTTGAGTTCGATTCCAGGCAGTGACCTGAATAATAATAATAATAATAATAATAATATTAATAATAATAATAATAATAATATTAATAATAATAATAATAATAATGCAGTACCAGGCAGTGGTACTTCTGATCTTAACTGATTGGAAGTGTTATCATGTACATTGTTTTGTCTTGGTATAAAAGATCGGCTACAGCAAATATTCTGCTCAATACAACAGATTTGCTTGTCAGTTGTTTGACCTTAACCAGTTGAGCATGTCCCTTAGTGGCTGACGATATGTGCATCTCTGATCACGAGCAGAAGTAGTGGGGGAGCATCATAGCCGTGTGTTGAGAGGGATTCTTTGGGGTTTGAATAATTCACCTCTGGAAACATGGGTGTTTCGTTCAACATCCTTAAACAACCCTTACTCAGGGACCTTTTGAGCAGGATAGGTTACTCGACCAGAAGAAAATTCTAACTGGGCCACACCTGCAAGGTCATGTGCTGTTTATCTTGATATGAGATCATCATGTCGCGCACATATGGTTGTGATGCATGTGCCTGGTGTACCCTTATCAGACGGGTAGTCATGATGGGCTTCGTATATTTTACCGCAATGTTACTTTGATGGCATGCACTGCTCTCTCACTCAATAATAATAATAATAATAATAACATACCTTAGGAATGAGAACCCATGTTCGAAATTTCCCCAAGAAGACACCTAATGAAGGCTGGAAGGTATATCAGCCGAAACGTGTTAAGAACAAACAAGATGAGGACAAATATCTGTCGAATGTAAATAATGTACTTTTAACTACATTGGACGTTTCTTTTCTTTAGAGAATTGGTACCAATTCTAGCAATCAATTTTGAATTTCAACATTAATGTTGTTGGTCATGCTAAGACAAAACTGTAATCTCAATAAACAGATGCAAATGTATTCTTAAAATTAATTCACTCACGCAAAAAAAAAAAAAAAAAAAAAAAAACTTATAGAAGAAATTTAGAAAAGTTTCTGTTTGGAGATCATGCTATTTTTTCTATATAAGATCGAAGAACGCTCTGTGGTTAACATGCAACTTAGGGGTTTGAAAAAGGGTTAAAGTATACTGATCCGAAGTGACGACAGTGACATCCCATAGTTCTGTGAAGAGAACTGATGAAATCCCCAAATTCTGTTTAGCGAACTCCTTCATTATGTATATTTCTTTACTACCCACAAGGGGCTAAACACAGAAGGGACAAACAAGGACAGACAAAGGGATTAAGTCAATTACATCGACCCCAGTGCGTAACTGGTACTTAATTTATCGACCCCGAAAGGATGAAAAGCGACCATAAGCACAAGCGTAGCTAGAGTGCGTGCCGCTCGGGGCAGCCCTTCCGTTTACCCCCCCCCCCAAACATATTGTATACAGCTGACCCATAATTGGTATCCCTTTAAAAGTGCCGCCGGGGCGGACCGCCACTACTGCCTCCCCCGCCTAGCTGCACTAGTGACCATATGTGTGCCGTACCTTCCACCGATATTTGAAATATTTCAAAAGTAGCAGCTGAGCGACACCATCCTAACGTATGAGTGAAAGCATTGAGAAAGCAATTTGGTGGCTTCCATGGCGACGAGGCATGACGGCCACCACAGCTACATGCGAGCAATGTAATATTCCTGCACGGCTCCTGTATTGTACAGAAAGAACTGACAGGAAGTGGTGGCGTTGTTCGCGTCGCTTCACATTCTATACATTGGTTATGTTTCCCAGATTTTGTATCCAACCCCGATATCTCAGTAATTGGATGCCATATGGTTAATCTCAACAACAAAACTAACCGCCACCTTAAGGCATCTTTAAGAACTTTTGCTGCTCCTGAAGCACGTTTCCGATATATTTACGTGGATATTGTTGATCCTTTGTCTCCTGTCCCGGACAAAACGTATCTGTTAACTTGCATAGACCGTTTTTCAAGATGACCTGAAACTACCTCTTATTAAGGATATTTCATCTATAAGGGTTGCAAAGGCTTTGGTTGCCGACTGGTTTTCACGTTCTCTTACCCAAACTCCGATCACAACAGACAGCGATCGACATTTTGAATCTAGTCAATTCACTGAGCAAGCTGTTCTATTAAGAACGAATTTGTACCAAAGCCTCTCATCTTCCTTGCAACGGGACAACTGAACGCTTCGGTCGTCAACTCAAGACAGCTTTACGGGCGTACGTCGACTCGGGGAGAGTTAGAATAGCTTCCTGCTGTATTATTCGCTTTACGTACAACAGTTAAAGAAGACCATGGCTACTCTCCAGCAGAACTCCTGTACGGCTCTGTACTCAATCTGCCGGGTCAGGTGGCAGCTGGAACAAATGACCAGCGGCACAGCCCTAACTGGCTGTGTTCAAAGATTGCGACGCTTCATGGTGGACTCATTTCCCATGATTGTGAGAGCTCAGTCGATTAAAACGTATGGTCCATCTGATGTGAAGGCTTGCACTTGTGTTTTCGTCCGTAATGATGTAGTAAAGCATCCTTTGATCTCGTCCATATTCTCTTCTTCAGACGACACTCAAACACATTCAAGGAAAACGAGACGCAGCCAACATTGATCAGCTTAGGAAAGCTTTTGCGGAACCCTTACCTGCTCAAAAACAGTTTTCTTCATATATCACACACACACACACACACGCACACGCACACACACACACACACTCTCTCTCTCTCTCTCTCTCTCTCTCTCTCTTTCTTATGTACATAAGAGGATTATTGTATATAACTAGTTCCTTTCTCTCTTTGCACGTGCTTATCGTGTTATAATTTTGCATTCATGAACTCTAAATATGGACAATTCGTTTTATTCGCCCCAATCCTCTCAGAGATTTGGGCGCCTGTGTCTGACTTTACCCCCCAACTGCGCCCCCGTTGGGCAAAAATTAAATAGTTGTTTACACGGTTCCTCAAGAGTAACAATCGCAGGCAAACTAATGGACCGAATCGGCTGCATCTTTTTCTACGTGTATTCTTCATTACCGCTTTAGCAGGAATCCGGCAGAGATGAGGTTTAACCTATTCCCGCTCTTGCGAGATTACAGCGTGACAGGGTTAGTTTAAAGCTGCACGCCTTTTGCTTTTCTATTTTGCATTTTAATCCTTTGCCTTCTTTGCTGTGTCGCCAGTTAGCATTTTAGAACTTAGACTTTACTCTAGTTTTCATGTAATTTTCTCTATCTTGTGACCGTTCTTTCTACTACACTTTATCTGCGTGCTATATTCATATCAGCAACACTTTGACCCTGCAGTTTTTCGCAGATAACTTTCCGCATGGCACCTCAGTCTAGGCACGAATTCCATTTCTATGCGCTTATTCTATGATGTTTTTTCTTTGCTAGTTTTCTCCCCCCCACCAATATTGGGTATGTGTCACACATTGCTTTTTTTTGCCTTATAATGGTTTTTCGCTACACTTTTATTATTTTCATTCGTGCTCATGTCGCGACAAACACACTGAATGCGTGTAGTTTGAAATCCTGATATCTCAGTAACAAGAAAAAGACCACGAAATGTCAGACGATTTTGCCCTGTATTCCGACAGGTGGATTCATGTGATCACATGGTTTAAATGGAAATTTCTACGCAAATTCTCACTAAAATATGGTCATAGATTGACATGCACGGGAAAGACTAGTTAAAGAAGAGAGAAGCTTAGCAGAGTTCGTTATATTCTTGGTTTACTGGCAGCCATGTTAAAAGAGCTTCTCATCAGAAATGACATTTTGTTATCTCTTTCAACACATGGACACACTCCTCACATTTAGCTTAACATTCTTACTAGTCTCTGTAATGTCTTTATGTAAATAAGTGTGACCCGTTGAGAACTTTTTATGGTGACTTGGTTTTTAAATGAGAATAACACGCAAGCTAACCGAATATCCATCACCCATCTAATCAAACCACAGTTTACACGAAATTATCGGATTTTACTGTCGCCACTTCCGGTCAGTTTACTTTCATCTTGAATTCAGCGGATATACTTTTATAGTGCTTAAGCACAATACACACACACACACACAAACTGATGCATACATACACACGTACATTCATAAATATAAGCTTCTTGAAAGAATTTTCCTACTACCAAATTTAATCCTCGAAGTATTGTTCTTCCGGAGGTTTTGATGGAAGGCATTCCAGCCAGGTACCGCGCAGTGAGATTGAACTTGGAATCAAGCGGTTGTGAAGCGAATTTCTCATCCCAACAGTACTGCTTGCTTCTTGTCATTCCCCCGTCACCAAATACTAAACATCACCATACCACTGTTAATCAGATACCAGTAATACATTGGAAACATCAATAGAGTTCTCCTTCCCGCTAAACCTTGTTTGTATAAACTCTCACTCAATGCTTTTAGTTTTAAGATGTCCTCCAATCTGTAATGGACGCCATTGCAAATCACGTGATTCTTTTACTTTTCTAATGAGCTTTAGGAGTTGATTTCAGTGTAAACTTGTCTGTCTGTCTGTCTGTC
>NC_042999.1:10231995-10271995 GCF_006345805.1 Octopus sinensis | reverse complement strand
ATGCTAGGGGGACAAACACAGAAACACAAATACACCCACGCATATATATATATATATATATATATATATATATAATATATATATATATATATATATTATATATATATATATACATGTATACGACGAGCTTCTTTCAGTTTCTGTCTACCAAATCCACTCACAAGGCTTTGGTCGGCCCGAGGCTATAGTAGAAGACACTTGCCCAAGGTGCCACGCAGTAGGACTGAACCCGGAACCATGTGGTTGGTTAACAAGCTACTTACCACACAGCCACTCCTATGTGTATGCATATATGTAAATATGTACGCATGCTCACTAGTAATCGTATAATTATTCAGGTCGCTTTTCCCTATAGGTATTCTTTTTCAAAAGCCTGAGCGTTCGTTTTTGTTTATGTAAATTTGTAGGCGCGCTGATGAGTACGTAACCCCGTATGTGTGTTACTGTGCACTTGCTCGTCTGTACGTCTGCAGGCACTCGACTTTGGTTTAACATATGCAATATTCACCAATTTGGTTCCGGTGCATACACGAATCTGAAGAGGAAGTCATAGAACAAGTACACATATGTTCATGCCAAAATGGTTGTGTGCAAATACATTAGTGACTTTATATACGTATATATATTTGTGTGTGTGTGTCTGTTTATCAAAATGTATTTCTGTATCAAACAGTACATGGGGGCACCATAGATATCCTACTTTCCTCCTCCACCACCTCATATTCTTATTTACTCTATTCGCATTCTATTCAGTGTTCCTCTCCCCCCGTGTTTCTCAGTCTTTTTATAAGTTCGCCCCCTTTCTTTAACTAACAATTTTCACCCCCTCCCCCCGTTGCTACGATTCAGCGAAATTAAAGACACCTCACGTGCGGCGTATGCTTCAGGCTAGGATGTTGCGCTCACGACGGTAAGGTCTTGAGCTCGACTCCCGGACCTGGTAGTGTGTTGTGTTCTTGAGCAAAACTCTTCATCATTTCACGTTGCTCCGTGATCACTTCGAAATTTGACGTGTGACACACTGTACGGGCAATGTTGATTGGAAGGAGGGAGCGAGCTCGTGTACAGTACAGACATTTGATCACTATAAGCAAATCATTTGTGCGGGTTGATTGGCAAGAAGTTACGCAGCCCTCGTCTGCCATTTACGACTGCTGAGTCCATTATATATCTATATCTCTATATTTGCACAGACAAGGCAAAATGTTAAGCGACAGATGCAGTGGATGTCTTTATTGCGTGTAGAGTAATATTCGCATATTTCAACAAGATCTTAGATTTCGGTTTATTAGTCATTTTACTTGTCATTTTACTTGTTTCAGCCATGCTGGAGCACCGCCTTTAGTCGAGCAAATCGACCCCGGGACCTATTCTTTGTAAGCCCAGTACTTATTCTATCGGTCTCTTTTGCCGAACCGCTAAGTGACGGGGACGTAAACACACCAGCATCGGTTGTCAAGCAATGATAGAGAGACAAACACAGACACACAAACATACACACACACATATATATATACATACATATATACGACGGGCTTCTTTCAGTTTCCGTCTACCAAATCCACTCACAAGGCATTGGTCGGCCCGAGGCTATAGTAGAAGACACTTGCGCAAGGTGCCACGCAGTGGGACTGAACCCGGAACCATGTGGTGGGTTAGCAAGCTACTTACCACACAGCCACTCCAATTATTGTTTATAATTTACATGAATATATTTGGTTTTATCTACTTATTCACATTTCACGATCTAATATTATTGCTGATAACGTCGTTGTTGTTGTTGTTGTTGTTGCTGCTGCTGTTGTTGTTCAAATCTACAAACTTGACTAACATTCCAATGCACTCATTTACCAACGCATTTACTTTTGCTTTTGTGCGCTTGGTGGCATTTCGCCCATCTTTACGTTCTGAGTTCAAATTCCGCCGAGGGCGACTTTGCCTTTCATCCTTTCGGTGTCAATCAAATGTAAGCATCAGCAGAACACCTGGGTCTGTTATATCGACGATCCCCTTCCCTTCAGTTTTCAGACCTTGTGCTTATAGTAGAAATGATTCTTGTTGTTGTTGGTTTGAAAATCATGGAAAAAAAAACCCTTCCATTCATTGTAAAAAAAAAATAAAAAAATAAAAAAATTGTCTCATCCATCTGAGTCTGAATAAGTTTCAACAGTGTCTGTTGCTGACTTCACTATGAAGTGCACTGCGTCACATCACTGCTTAGGTAAAAATAATTAACTCAGAACTGAGTTAATTACACACACGCACACACGCGCACACACACACACACACACACACACACACACACACACACACACACACACATAAATATATAATAAAAAATATGGCAGGACATACACAGTAACAGGAAAAAATGCTCATAATAGACGCGGACAAGCTTAAACCCCTCATCAGTTATCAACCAAATATCACCAGAATTTCCACACACACACATTGACAGACAGACAGACAGACAGCTTGATAGATAAACAAATAAATAAATAGAGAGAGAGAGAGAGGGGGGAGAGAGAGAGTTGAAGAGAAAGAGAGGGAAGGCATTGTGTCATTAAGTTTTCATGAACGAGAGAAACATTCTAAAATGTTCAATTGCATTTCTCTGCGCTGATGTTCGGCAAATTGTTAATTATCATATTCTCTCTCTCTCTCTCTCTCTCTCTCTCTCTCTCTCTCTCTCTCTCTCTCTCTCTAAGTAATAAACCTGGTTGTTGGCAACCAGACAAAGAGACCTCGCTTCACTACGATGTCCGTTGGTAGAGAACAGCAAAGAGGTCGTGTATCTGTAAACGTGTTTGCATTCAGGTAGCGAGCTTTCTCATATTCAATGGACATTAGCTGTACTACAATCCCAAACCCTCACCAGACGAACATTATTGATTAAAATAAGCCAAAATGGAAACAGAAAAACAGAAACAAAATTCCAGGACATTCACTTCAGTTCCAACACAGTAACCCATTGCGAGCTTATACACAGGCACGCACTCCAAAATAAAAACGAAACAAAAACAAAACAACAACAATAATAACATTAGTTTAAAATTTTGGCTCAGGGCCAGAAGTTTTTGAGGGGAGGGGTTAAATCGATTACATCGACCCGAGTATTTGACTGGTACTTATTTTACCGACCCGACCCCAAAAAAATGAAAGGCAAAGTCAACCTCGGTGGAATTTGAACCCAGAACGTAAAGGCTGACGAAATGTCGCGAAGCATTTTGCTCGCCATGCTGATGCTTCTGCTAGCTCGCCCCTTGATAATGATGATGATAATAATAATAATAATAATAATAATGATGATGATGATGGTATCAATGTAAAGACAGAACACCTACAAAAATTATCATTGCTTGGAACTGCAAGTATGCTTCGCAGGGTTCTTGAAGCATGACCATTAAACAAGTGCCACTTTGTTCTGCTGGCTGTGGACAGCTGATCCCCTTTCCATCATACCCAGCAAAATAAGCTAAGAGGTTTCATATAATAATAACAACAACAACAATAATGGTTTCAAAATTTGACATAAGACCCTTATTTTCGGGGGAGGTGGCCAGTCGATTTACATCGCCCCCACCCAGTGCTCAACTGGTATTCATTTTACCGACTCTGAAAGGATGAAAGGCAAAGTTGACCTCGGTGATTTTGTTATTAACTGGAGCTTGTAGACTAAGTGTGGCGCCATTTTTGGAACCAGTACACGAAATAATTCCCAAAATAGGTTTTATTTCAAAGATAACCACAGCTAAAGTACATTTAGAGTCATTCAGAGTATTTTCACAGACACACGTAATTCCCACGCAGAATCAGTGTGACACAACGTGACAAAGGGGTACCTTTTGAATTACGGGTAGAATCCACCCGCCGCACTGCCCTACAGTTTCTGTCTCCGTAGTTTCCTTACAAGGTATGAATCGATCCCAAAATGATATTTACTCAAGATGCGGTGCCGTCGGATCAGATCCTGTATCTCTTCATTGCGAAACGATTCATACCATATACACAGACCTCTGTCTGTCTGTCTGTCTGTCTGTCTGTCTGTCTGTCTGTCTGTCTGTCTGTCTGTCTCTCTCTCTCTCCTCTCTCTCTCTCTCTCTCTCTCTCTCTCTCTGAATATATATATATATATATATTGGTCTTTTAGTATGTGACCTCGTCTGTATCACTACCGATTTTTTTCCCCTATCTTCCCTTCTCGGGATCTTTCCTTCTCCTATGTTTCCGACGAAGCGCTCCGCTCGAAACGTTAAACCCTCCTTCTTCCCTTCTTTCCTGAGCGTCCAATAATACTTTATTTGTTCCACGTCCTTGCGTTGTTGTGTTTTTGTTTTCTTGTTTGGATTAACTTTATATATATACATATACATATATCGACAAACGACGGTGATCCACCAACGCCATGTCGTTTCTCCCGCCATTCATTATCCTAAAGAGCACTATATATTTTACAAGTGTTTTGTCGATTTGTAAAACTGAAGAGCAGAAACTCTGAAGTCACCGAAGGCCCAGAGCGGTGGAGGTCGCTTTCTGAAAAAACTAAGAGGTGCGCATGATTCGTTGACTGTTGTTGCAGTTGATTCGGGAATATCAGCCAATCGACTTCCTTTTATCCCCGAGATAAATAAACAGCAATTGATTTGGCGAAGCAATATAATAATAATAATGATAATAGCAGAAGTTATTTTATAGATTGTTTCAGTGAATTGTTGTAGAGAACAGACTTTTGTGATTGGACATTTTCTAGATCAAGTTTACGAACGTTTAGATTTAGGTTCTCGGCTTTGATCTTAGTAATATAATAGCTGGAGGTTAGCCGTAACATCATCTTGCTGCTGCTGCTGTAGTTCAGAACTGAGAATTGTTAAGTAATTATTAATCGAATAATGCTTTCTAACAAGTGTTTCACTCCCATAACAATGCTGTTGGTGGCGACGTATTTCAAATTACTTCCTTCGCGTATATATTTATTACCCCAGATGACTTTTGGTCGAAACCCTTTCCTCCTCACCAATAGGAAACAACTAAAAACAGCAAGATTTCTCTGTTAACAGTATCGACTTTACAGATAAGCATCAATGTTTATGTAAATGCACCAGTCTTATGGGATAATCTTCTTTCTTCCTTTCCTTTTCCCCGTTCTCCTCTTTTTCCTTTCCCCCTTTCATTCTTGTCTATTACGCAACACCATTAAAACTAACAACATCCACCACACATACGCATGCGCTCAGGCCTGTATGCTTGTGTATGCGTAATATATGCGTGCGTCAGTGTATATCTATGAATTTTTAATAGAAAAAAAAACTATAGTAGTTACTCTGGCGCTCAAGTTGCGTGTACAACACGTCAAAAGCCAGCATGTACACCAGGTCCATGTGGACATTTTCCGGCTGATTCCTCCTGTAATTGTTTTCTTTCTTTTTCTTCTTAGTTTTCCCTCTTTCTCTGTACGCTCAACATCTCATTCTGAAGAAGGGATACCATCCAAAACGTCATCACAATTAACTTTTTTCTGTGAGCATCAAAAGCGTCAAACTAATAATTTCAATTGTGAATTGATCTCGTCGAGTTCTTTTTGGTTGTTTTTTCTTCTTCGTCATATCTATCTATCTATCTATCTATCTATCTATCTATCTATCTATCTATCTATCTATCTATCTATCTATCTATCTATCTATCTATCTGTCTGTCTGTCTGTCTGTCTGTCTGTCTGCCTATTTATCTATCTATCTATCTATCTATCTATCTATCTATCTATCTATCTATCTATCTATCTATCTATCTATCTATCTATCTATCTATCTACCTACCTACCTACCTACCTACCTACCTACCTACCTACCTACCTACCTACATACATACATACATACATACATACATACATACATACATACATACATACATACATACATACATACCTACTTACCTACCTACCTACCTGCCTACCTACCCATCCAAGGGCGAAATGCTTAGCGGTATTTCGTCTGTCTTTACGTTCTGAGTTCAAATTCCACCAAGGTCGACTTTGCCTGTGATCCTTTCGGGGTCGATTAAATAAGTACCAGTTACGCACTGGGGATCAATGTAAGTTCGTCTTGTAGTGGCGTAAGAAAAGGCAAAGATAGAGATACAAGATGTGTGTGGACTAGAGGTTGAAGTCTGTCGCTGATAGGGATTTCGTGCCAATAAGCCGGGTGACTTGTTTTGATGCGATCTAAGATGTCCATGTGATGGCAGCACCGTTCCAAATGTGTACGAAACATTACGGCAGAGGGCGCCCTTTTTGCATTTCATTAATTGTTTTATCTTCTGACACGTAACGTGTTGGTCTTTCACCTGTGAGTAAAATGTAAACTAGTCGTTACCATATTAAGAAACACAACTAGCCAAATGTCCGGACACAATATCGACCGATCATCCGAAAGATCGATATATATTCTGTGCCAATAGTATTTATTTCAAACAACTTTCTGGAGCTCGGAACAAGTCCCACATCGTTGGGAAAAATGTGTGCCCTGAGTAATTATTCTTTTATTATTTTACTTGGGTTAAGGCGGCGAGGAGCTGGCAGAGTGGTTAGCACGCCGGGTGAAATGCTTAGCGGTATTTCGTCTGCTGCTGCTACGTTCTGAGTTCAAATTCCGCCGAGGTCGACTTTGCCTTTCATCCTTTCGGGGTCGATTAAATAAGTACCAGTTACGCACTGGGGTCGATATAGTCGACTTAATCCGTTTGTCTGTCCTTGTTTGTCCTCTCTGTGTCTAGCCCCTTGTGGGTAGTAAAGAAACAGGTATTTTGTCTGTCTTTACGTTCTGAGTTCAAATTCCGCCGAGGTCGACTTTGCCTTTCATCCTTTCGGGGTCGATTAAATAAGTACCAGTTACGCACTGGGGTCGATATAATCGACTGGTCCCCTCCTCAAAAATGTCGGGCCTTGTGCCTAGAGTAGAAAAGAATATTTTACTTGGCTCAGTCATTTGACTGTGGCCATGCTGAAGCACCGCCTTGTATGGTTTAGTCCAGTGGTTTCCAAAGTGAGCGGTATTGCCCCTCTGGAGGCAGTGGAAAGTTCCAAGGGGGCGTTGAAGAAAAGTGGGGCGATAAAGGAGTAGCGATTCATGTAAAAACAAACAAAATAATGGGTTCATGAGGTTAAGATTTATTTGTGAAATACAACTGGTTTGGATTTGTTTCAGAAAGAGGTTTATGCTTGTGATGGTTAATTGGGGGGTGGGGCATGACAATGTGGCCCGGGTGTCGAGGGGGCGGCGGCCCGAAAAAGTTTGGGAACCACTGGTTTAGTCGAACAAATAGATCGCAGAGTTTAGTTTGAGATCGCTAATTATTCCTTCGGTTACTTTTTGCCGAACCGCTGCGTTACGGGGCTGTAAACAACCGATGCCGGTTGTCAAGATGCGATGGGAAAAACCGAAACACGCACGCGCGCGCACACAATCTCGTGTATGTATGTGTGTGTGTGTGAACGTATCTATCTATCTATCTATCTATCTATCTATCTATCTATCTATCTATCTATCTGTCTATATGGCGGGTTTCCTCCAGTTCCTGTCGACTAAATCCCCTCACTTGGCACTGATCGGCCTTGGGCTGCAGAAGACACCTGTTCAAAGTACCCTGCAGTGGGACTGACCTCCGAAACACAGGCCTGCCTACTTTTGACAAATATTTTATCAGGTTTATTGAGGTAAACTCGACTTTTGTCCAGCGTAAAGAAATGATTCGGTGATGTTTGTGTGAGAAGAAAGAGAAGGAAAGAGAGAATGAGAGAGAGAGGGAAGGGAAAACTGGGAGGGAAAGATGGAGAGAGAACTAAAGAACTTGGGAGAGAGAGAGAGTGAAAGAGAGAGAAATGGCAGGAGAACTAAAGAACTTAAGTGAGTGAGAGAGGGAGAGAGAAAGAGAGGGCTTTTTTGGGGGTACTTAGCCTTCTGAATACCCGCTCCCCCATTTGCTGCTATGGTAGACTCAAGTGAGAGGAAAGCGTCAGAAACCCGAGTCTGCTCAATCCGGAGTTACCCTAACGTTTCGCCTTGACCTTAACCGCCACCGCCCGCCGCCGCCTCCACCACCAAATATCTCAGACATTTCCGATCGCATCTCTGCGTTGATTGATCTCAAATATTCGTCTCTTTGATAGGTGAGTGATTGAATTTTTATGCTTTCCAAAGTACTTTTCATACAGTGAACAACGTTTATTTTCGTTGCTTTTAAAATTTCCTAAACTTAATATACGGCACGTCAGTAGTTCAGAAAATTCTTATCGATTTTTGTTTGGTTCCTGGAATCTATTGCGTCACTCTACTTTAAATATCGATTATTTTTGCTTACATTTTATGTCCTCTATGCAACAGTGTCATAGTATATAGTGCAGTCGATTGCTTTGATCCTTGTGTATTACTGGTATAGCAATGAAATAACCCAGTGGTGTGTAAGTTCAAATTCACTGTAGGTATGTCATTGTGCTTCTTTGGGGAGTATTTTATGTATGGATCTGTCTGCCTGCCTGCTAGCCTGCCTGCCTGCTAGCCTGCCTGCCTCACTGTCTGTCTATGTATGCATGCAAGCATTTATCCGTCTCTCTATATATGTAAGTACTTACCTACCTACCTACCTACCTATCTATCTATCTATCTATCTATCTATCTATCTATCTATCTATCTATCTATCTATCTATCTATCTATCTATCTATCTATCTATCTATCTATCTACGTACTTATCTATCTATATATCTATGCATAAATATATACATATATACACGTATTATTATCTCTCTCTCTCTCTCTCTGTATATATATATATATATATATATATTTATATGTATATATATATGGTAAGACAACAAAAGAATGAAAGAGGACCTCGATATTATGTAAATAGAGGAATTTATCTGTAAATGTAATTATTCGGTAGCCATGATAAAACTCCGAGTTTCGGATGTCGGGGTGGAAATCCATGCCGCCATCTCTTCAGTTATCCGGCCAGATTTTTCATAGCACTTTTTCCGATGGCCGGTTAATTGAAGAGATGGCGGCGTGGATTTCCACTCCTACATCCGAAACTCGGAGTTTTATCATGGCTACCGAATAATTGTCACATATTACATTTACAGATATATATATATATATATATATATATATATATATATATATATATATATATATATATATATATATATATATATATATCGCTAGCCACTACACATTCTTTATTTTCTCTCCTGTGTTCCTTTCTGTGGAAGAGCGTATGCTCGAAACGTTAAAGACTTTTCACTTCCTGAGTGTTATACTAATACATCTGTTTGTTGTCTACACCACTTGTCTTCGTCTTGTTTTTTTTTGTGAATTCTCCCCTATACATATTCATATCTGTCTGTCTGTCTGATGTTACTTTTTTTATTTTGAGAAAGGATGTGGAGGAAAAGTACCTTTTGTTACCAATTCACTACACACACACACACACACACACAAATGTATGCACACGCGGCGTCATATTGACTAAATGTCATCAAACAGTTAATTTGAAACTTTGGACATGATGTCTTAGCAATGAGATATAATATGTCAAGAAAATGTCAGTTGATTGTATTTTAAACAAGTAAAATATTGCTTTCTTTCAAACAGTAATAGCAATGTGGTGTTATTATATACTACTATAAACAACAACAACAACAACCACCACATATAAACAAACAAGATAGACTCCTGCTTCACTTCTCTCTAAATGAATGTGTACATACGCTCGCACATACACACATATATACAAAATTGAAATTTTAGATTTGCATTCTAATTTGTCTCTAAGAGCAATTTAATCTTTCAAGAAAATATCAAAGTTTTTGAGGAAAATATTAAATTCAGTCTGCATAATTTCAAAGAAATATTAAAGAAAAAAAGAGAAAGGTTTGTGGTTTTAAGTTTCCAGTATTTTTCGATTTTAAATTACTCTTTATACAAGTATAATTATATATATTTTTATATACATATATATATATATATGTGATAAATATAAATATATGCATACATACAAACATATATGTACGTACCTACATCTACATGTATATATACATGCATATATAAATAATTATACGTGAGTACAGGACACCACAACAAGACGTAGAAACGGGAAAAACAAAAAAACAAGAAAACGAAAAAAAACGGTTACAGGACGTGCTACACAAGGAAAAAACACCCCCGTCATCAGCTGTCGCTAGTCGACTCAAGCATGTTTCGAAGGCAAGACAGAACACTAATCCACTAGGCCTTCCTGCGAGAGAATTAAAATAAAATTCCAAGCAGCGGGGCAAAATGAGTACGAACACGAACAGGACGTAACAATAACACTGCAAAACTAAAAATACAAAAAAGCAAATAGGCATGGTGGCCGTCAACTCGTAGAGTTAAAGTGAATGGCTGTCAGCAATGGCCATGTTGAAATTTATAGTTGATAACACCTTGCACATCACTGCTTAGATTCTCATCTTTGTAAAGCGAAATAGTTCAGAAAGAAGCAAAATCTCCAGCTTCCGCAATGAGATGGGCGCTGGTTTGGAATTCCTTTCTCCAAGAAAGATGTCTAAACAAAGAGTAGATCTCTCTCTCTCTCTCTCCCCCCATATACCATCATCATCATCGTTTAACGTCCGTTTTCCATGCTGGCATGGGTTGGATGGTTCGACTGGGGTCTGGGAAGCCAGGAGGCTGTACCAGGCCCCAATCTTGATCTGGCAGTGTTTCTACAGCTGGATGCCCTTCCTAACGCCAACCACTCCGAGAGTGTGGTGGGTGCTTTTTACGTGGCACACACACGCACGCGCGCGCGCACACACACACACAACACATATGAAAGTTTAGATTAGTTAGAATATGTTTGTGCCATATTTTAATTTCCAAAGACAAATTCACTACAGTTACCATGGAGATTAAATTCTCTCTTATGGCAAAATGTGTAAAAACACCATATCTACTCAAGGGCTTCCTTCTATCGTACTCTCAGACGCCCACTTCTGACTCTTTAGCCTCCCTCAATGAGAAATCCTGAAGAGAGTTAACCTTGGGCAGATTGAAAACTCTTGATTCAAAGGTGAAGAGTTTTGTGCCATGCAGTTCTGAACTGCTTCGATGCTAGTTTGATGAGTGCAATGCACGAAATTTCCAGACTTTGAGTTACTTTGGTGACTTCCTGCCGACCAAATAGAATAAAAATATATCAACACTCTTGCATCGTCTTCTGTTTATCATCTTTGTTCTTTCAAATCTCTGTAGTTACGTACGTACGTATGCATGCTTGTTTTTTATGTATGTATGAACACACACGCGTGTACACACATGCACACACACACTCACACACGCCAACATGCGCGCGTGTATATGAAAGCATGTTCATTCTGATCCAAGGTTCTTATGGCATGAAATTAAGATCTGAATTTTTGCCTCATTGCAAACACTGCACTAAGTACAATCATACCCAATATAAACCAACTTTAAGATCGTATTATATTCCAGGCTGTCCTGACCGCCACATCATGCGAAGTTAGTATTTAGGGGACATGTTTTTACAGCTGGCTATGTCTTCGGTTTGGGGTTTGCATGGCCTATATTGTTCATCAGTTGATAATTTGAATTTTCTATAGAAGGTACTTCGTAGAAATATATGTATGTACGTAAGTATATATATATATATATATATATATATTATATATATATATATATATCACGTGACCGACCAGACCATCAGATGTTGTTACACATCGCTGGTCACAATGCGTTCGCATTGTTTTAGCCTTCGAATGACGCCATCCCGCTGGCTAAGCGAGCAAGCCAACAGAAGAAAGAGTGGGAGAAAGAGTGGGAGAAAGAGTGGTGAAAGAGTACAGCAGGGATCACCACCCCCTGCCGGAGCCTCGTGGAGCTTTTTTTTTATGTGTTTTCGCTCAATAAACACACACAACGCCCGGTCTGGGAATCGAAACCGCGATCCTGCGACCGCGAGTCCGCTGCCCTAAACCACTAGGCCATTGCGCCTCTCTCTCTCTCTCTCTCTCTCTCTCTCTCTCTCTATATATATATATATATATATATATATATATTATATATATATGTATATGTATGGTGCACTTACGTATGTATGTATGCATATGTGTGCGTGTGTGTGTTTGCATGTTTATATGTATGCGTGTGCAATTTATCAATGTATATCGGTGACGGATGTAAACATTGACGGCAAAATCCGAACTTTCTGTTCTTTTCGAAACCCGTTTCGGTATTTGTTCTGCACCTAGTTGCAGGCACTCACTTGGCCTGGCCTCCAGAAAGGAAGTGAATCTCTGATCACCCAATTGGAAGCCTGCCACCAACGGCGCCATTGTTCACCATTTTCTTTTATAAACCGAATTAAACAACAACAGAAAGCAAACCTTCTCCTATTTCTCCGACATGTCTCGACAAGCGCTGATTACAATGTTATAAACTCATTGTTTCATTGCAATCATTCCAGAAAAAAGATTGCAGACATATTTCCCCCGAGTAAAATATTCAGGTTGTTCAGAATTGAATGTACCCAACCCTCATATTCTAAGTGTGCTTACGATCGCAAGGTCATGGTTTCAGTTCCCGAACAGGGCGGCGCGTTGTGTTCTTGAGCAATACACTTATTTCACGTTGCCCCAGTCCACCCAGCTGTAAATGATTGACCCTGCGACGGCCTGGCGTCCCGTTCAAGGGTAGGTGGCATGTTATGATCTCGGTCACTGAGACGCCATGGAAACCTATGAATTCTCCGTCTCCAGACTCCTTAATTTCCATGTACAGAATGTCTTCAGCTATTTATTCCGTATCTCTGCACTCTGAGTTCAAATCCTTGCCTAGGTCAATCCATAGCGGTGGATTGACAGGATTTTCAGAAAGTCGGGTGGAATGCCACGACTCTATTGATTCGGGTTGTTTGCAGTCGTGATTCTTCATTGGTAGAGTTAAGTCTATCACCGCCTGGCAACGAATAACGCCTGTCACTGCTTGGTAGTATTAATCCGGGCAGCGGATAAAGTTTGTCACGATTCGGTGGTGTTAATCCAGGCAAAAAGATTAAGACTACCACCATTTGGTGGTTTTAAACCGGGCAGCGGATTAAGTCTGCCACTCAACCATTCGACCAAAATGCACGGATTGAAGAGGACCCCCCCCCACTCTTCATGCCACTAAGCTCGAACTCTATGACAAAACAAAAAAGGAAAGAAAGAAAAGAAAATGAAAAAAGAGATCACGTATGTTGCGTTTCGTCCAATTGACCAAGTGGTGACCAGACGTTGAGGAAGAGCTAAAAAAATAACAGTGAAAAACATTGGGCTGCGAACTGGAGACCATCTGGTCCGATTTCACACACACACACACACACACACACACACACACACACACACACACACACACACACACACACACACACACACACACACACACACGCGCGCGCGAAGAAAACCTTAAATCAAAATAGCTTATAAAGCAAGAAAATGTCTGGATATCCAGGGTAAACAATTAGCTGTAAAATATGAATAAACTAAATGATAAATCCGTTTTAAAAAATAAAAGACCGTCTGTTGAAAAGACCAATGAAGCAAAACCTTTCCCAAATGTGTATCTATCAAACTAATTGTATATTTATGCATGTAACCTTATTTTTGTTCCATTCTAAACAAAACTGTCCGACGAACGGGAACGTGAATCTTTGAGTAACAGTTTTTTGTGATATTTTTGCTGCTTTTTTATAAAGCATATTACTCTACCTCTGGTATTCGAGTACTATTTTTCTCCCCTTGTTTCGCATTTATTCGCTTACTGTGGTATATATATATATATATATATATATATATATATATATAATAATAAGAGAGAGTCCACCATGTGGTCACTCTAATGCTAGATATAGATCCACAAAGGGAATCCGCCACTAAAGAATTGTTCTCAAGAATTAATTCAACACGCCAAGAATGTAAGCGAGCAGGACAACAATGAAACAATTGTATAGAGTTAATCTATTTTTTCGTTATTTTTCATTTGTCCTGCTCGCTTACATCCTTGGCGTGTTGAATTAATTCTTGAGAACAATTCTTTAGTGCCGGATTCCCTTTGCGGATCTATATCTAGCGTTTGCGTGACCACACGGTGGACTCTCTCTTATTATTTGTATCAATAATTTTTACTGTATCCCAGTCTTTTTATACGCTAGGCCACTTTTGTTTTGAATTGATGTTATTAATTAATATTCAATTTTTTTCACCCTTATTGTGATTATATATATATATATATATATATATATATATATATATATATATATATATATAGGCCCAAGTAAAACATCGTTGTAATATGCCTGTTACTACTGTCGAAGATTCTTTCTAATTGACGCCGCTTAGAAGAATGTGAATGTTGTGGCATAGAATGCTGAGTTCGTGAGCCAAGTCAGATTTTCGTGTGAAACTAATTAACTTTATTGATACCAATAACAATCGTGCTATTGATTGCCGCCGGAAGTATCGAGTCTACTTAGGTGAAGCCACTCCGGAAGAGAGTACCTCTTTCCAAGACGAAATATCATCAATATTTTCAGTTCAGCTTCACAAAGTCTATGACCGATGTTTGAATATTGTTATTGCAGCCGACAACTGCGACCTGTTATTATTATTTAGCACCAGGGAAACTTGATGGAACAAACGTATGCTTAAAGGCATTCTAGTCATGACCATTTCGTCTTTTTGAATATCAGGGAGAACATTATCCAATAGTAGAACGGTGTTTGAAGGAGATTTGACTGCTTTTTCTAGTAAGTCAAGAAACTACGTAGAGACTCACTGATCGATTTGTTCTCATGTAGCATCTGTTGACTTCTGAATGATTTATTAAATCGTAAAGAATTAAGCGTTTTTGCCACAAACACTAGTTTTCGCGTCCGTGAGACGAGATGAGCTGTCGAGTTAACCTCTCCTGACCGCGCCATTGGAATGTAGCTTACGTTTGGAATGGAAGCGCAATGGCTCAGTGGTTAGGGCAGCGGACTCGCGGACGTAGGATCGTGGTTTCGATTCCTAGACCGGGCGTTGTGAGTGTTTATTGAGCGAAAACACCTAAAGCTCCACGAAGCTCCGGCAGGGGGTGATGGCGAACCCTGCTGTACTCTTTCACCACAACTTCATTCTTTCTTCCTGTTTCTGTTGTACCTGTATTCCAAAGGGCCAGCCTTGTCACACTTTGTGTCACGCTGAATCTCCTCGAGAACTACGTTAAGGGTACACGTGTCTGTGGAGTGCTCAGCCACTTACACGTTAATTTCACGAGCAGACTGCTCTGTTGATCGGATCAACTGGAACCTTCGTCGTCGCAACCGACGGAGTGTCACGGGACGTTTGTAATGCATAACTCTTCTACCCAGTTTTCTCTCGTATAAATAACTTTTGTATCTCTCTCTCTCTCTTTCTCTAACTGTCTGTCTCTGTCTCTCTATCAACAGAGTTTCCTGGTTCTCGATCGTAGCGTCTTCTTTTCCACTTACAATAATTTTTTTTTTATTCTGTCTTGGAAAACTTCTATAAAATATTGTTTTGAAACTCTTCCGATGGCGGCAGAGTGAAAAAGGGTCTTGGACGAGATATCTGAAGGTTTTCAGCTCGTCTATAGAAAATACAAAGTAAGCGAACAAGCGAAGAAGCTTTTTGATCTTTTCATGCTGAACGAGACAACAAATAAACACTTTTTTGTACGAAAGAAAATGAAGGGAAAAAGAAAAAAGGGGAAAGATTATAGAAAATGTTACGGAGGGGGAAAGTAGTAGTTATTTCTACTCTAAGCTCGAGGCCTTGAAAAAGGAGGGAAATAATAATAATAATCCTTTCTATTGTAGGCAGGAGGCCTGAAATTTTGGGGGAGGTCTTGAGTCGATTATATCGACCCCAGTGCTCAACTGGCACTTAATTTATCGACCCCGAAAGGGTGAAAAGCAAAGTCAACCTCGGCGGAATTTGAACTCAGAACATAGCGGCAGACGAAATACCTATTTCTTTACTACCTACAAGGGGCTAAACACAGAGGGGACAAACAAGGACAGACAAACGGATTAAGTCGATTACATCGACCCCAGTAAGTAACTGGTCCTTAATTTATCGACCCCGAAAGGATGAAAGGCAAAGTCGACCTCGGCGGAATTTGAACTCAGAATGTAGCGACAGACGAAATACGGCTACGCATTTCGCCCGACGTGCTAACGTTTCTGCCAGCTCGCCGCCTTAATAATAATAATATTAACAATAATAATAACAATAATAGTAATAATAATAATAAATGTCAAAAAGTTATAAACCTCAACCAATATGACAGCCTCGACGACTAAAACAAACCTTGCAACTGCACTGACGAAGAAGAAGAAGAAGAAGAAGAAAAAGAATGTGTTCCTTAATTAGTGAGTAACGCAAATGAGAAGCTGGGCTGTGGCATCGCCAAAATGTAGGATGTGCAACGAACAAGAAACAACAGACGAAAGAATGTGTTTAGATGTAGTCAGAAACAGAATGTGAGCAGATGTGTTCGGGCTGGGTTCTGGTTGTCGTGTTTATTAAGCAAAATGTGCAAGCGGTAGAATAACTGAATGGGAATGAGGTGATGTCTCGAAGGCAGCGAAGAGAAGCAAGAACCACGGGCAAACAAAAGCGATTTCTCATGAGAGAAGAGTTACAATGGAGAGAGTTTTGTGAAGGGTTAGAAATAAGTTCAGGGTGAAGTGGCTGATATTGTCAGTGTTAGAAACGAAGGGGAAGAGAGAATAGAGGGAATATAGGAATGCATTTTGACCAAATAATTTCTCTGTAATGTATTTGTAATGTTCCTTGAGGATCTTATCTTTTGCTTGTTTCAGTCATTTGACTGTGGCCACGCTGGGGCACCGTCTTGAAGGGTTTTAGTCGAACAAATCGACCCCAGGACTCATTTTTTTTAGAGCCAAGTACAAATTATCTTGGCCTTTTTTTTTGTCGAACTCTACGTTACAGGGAAACAAACACAGCAACACCGGTTGTCAAGCGGTGCTGGACACACACACACACACACACACACACATGAATACACACACATACATATGCACGCACACACACACACGAATACACACACATACATATGCACGCACACACACACACACACACACGAATACACACACACACGAATACACACACACACACACACACACACCACACACACACACACACACACACACACACACACAATGGGTTTCTTTCAGTTTCTTCCGTTTCCTTCAACCAAATCCACTCAGAAGGCTTTGCTTGGCCCGAGGCCATAGTAGAAGACACCTAAAATGCCACGCAGTGGGATTGAACCCTGAACCATATGGCTGGGAAGTATGCTTCTTACCACAGCCATACTTGCGCCTATAATATATATGTCACAGGCGTAGACGTGGCGTAATAGGCGAGGATGTGGCTTTCCAACCATGCGGTCTGGGGTTCAGTTCCATGGATCGCACCTTGGCCAAGTATCTTCTACTTATAGCCCTAGGCCGACCAACGCCTTGCGAATGGACTTGGTAGATGGAAACTGAAAGAAGGTCGTTGTGTGTGTGTCTAGATTTGTATGTTTTATGTATGTATTCTCATGCATATAATTGCATATCTAGACATGCTCATACATATCTAACTGCTAAACATCTGGAAAGTTTTACAGACTTTTACAGTTCCACTGATAGATTGGATTTGTAGTCTTTGAATTAGCTTTCTCATTTCTGGTTTTGAGAAGCCCAATTTCTCAAGATTGATATTTAGGCAGTGTGTTACATATCCCAGGGCCCCAATAATAATTTCAGGTATAATCCTGAACTTGTAATCTGGAAAGAGTAACTGCAGATTTCTCATCAGTTAAGCATAGGTATTCTCTTTTTCACTGATCTTCAGCTTTACGTATGTATGTATGTATGTATGTATGTATGTTTGTATGTATGTATGCGAGTGTGTATGTATGTATGTATGTATGTATGTATGTATGTATGTATGTATGTATGCATGTATGCATGCATGCATGCATGCATGCATGCATGTATGTATGTATGTATGTATGTATGTATGTATGTATGCATGTATGCATGTATGTATGTATGTATGTATGTATGTATGTGCGCGTGTGTATGTGTGTTTGTGATTGTCCTGCATCACCGGTTGACACCGGGTCTTGGTGTAAATCCCCGTAACATAGCGGTTCGGAAGAAGGAGAGCGATAGATGAAGTACCCGGCTTAAAAATGAGTACTGAGGTCGATTAATGCCGTGAAGGTGGTGAAACCTGCACGGCTGTCATCCAAAGACTGAAACCAGCAATGTATATATGTATATATATGAGTTTGTGTGTGTGTATGTTGAGAGAGATGTAGAGTGAGAGAGAATAAGAGATAGAGAATGAGAGAAAGATCAACAGTGTGAGTGAGTGAGTGAGTGAGAGATAGAGAGAGGGAGAGAGAGAGAGAAGATAATTAGCTGTTTACTGATTCTAGTAATAAAGTGGTGTTGAAGTTGAACGCAGTCTTTTGACGGCTCAGCAACTGGCTTCAAGCATAAATAGATCAGGTTGCTTTAACAGCAACCATCCAGTCTTGTCTGTGACTTCAGACGAAGGGCTTTATCATACGATATCAAAGCATTCTGTTTTTGCTTTTGCTACACACACACACACACACACACGGGCGCACGCATGCGTACACATACATAAAACGAACTGCCTTCACCTTTCTCTGTCTTTCGTGTTCTTCTAGGCACTCCTCACATTTCCATACACGCACATATACACCCAAATAAATCTGATATTCATTAATCCTCTCGCTTCCTATCAACATCAATCTATCAATCAATCAATCAGTTAACCAGTCAGTCGATCAATCAACCAGATGACAAATCAATCAAACTCTATACATCAATCTGTCTGTCTATCTAACCACCTATTTCACTCTTTATTTACTGTGTGTGTAAATATATATAATATACATACATACATACATATATATATGTATACATACATACATACATACTCTTTTTTATTCTTTTACTTGTTTCAGTCATTTGACTGTGGCCATGCTGGAGCACCGCTTTTAGTCGAGCAAATCGACCCCGGGACTCATTCTTTGGATGCCTAGTACTTGGGCAAGGTGCCACACAGTGGGACTGAAACCGGAATCATGTGGTTCGTAAGCAAGCTACTTACCACACAGCCACTCCTACACCTATATATATATATATATATATATATAATATAATATAATATAATATAATATAATATAATATAAATATACGTATTTCATAATCTCTGTATTCTTTGTCTATTTTCACCTTCCATATTTCTAAGCTGATATCATCTAACTTAAAATGAAGATTTTTTCTTCTTTTTTCTTATCTCATTATCTCTGACGTCATAATCTCACCCATCTACGTTCATGTGTATAATCACATAAGAAGACCATGTAATAGGAGATAAGCCACAGCAGCAACAACAGCAATGTAAAAGAGAGAAAAAAAAGAGAAAGATTAATGTTAGAGGTTACGCAAAGTCAAGTCTCTTAGAAACAATTGATTTCTCTCTCGTGCTGCTGCTGCTGCTGCTGCTGCTGCTGCTTATATTCTCGGCTGAACATATTGCAAACACTCAATCACCTTACCTGCACAACGAACGCTCTCTAATTACCTGTATACTAGTTTAGCAATAATGATTATCTTTTTCTACTATAGGCACAATTTTAGGGAAGGGGCAAACCGATTACACCAACCCCAGTACATGACTGGTACTTATTTTATTGACCTCGAAAGGATGAAAGGCAAAGTCAACCGCGGTGGCGTTTAAATTCAGGACATAAAGTCGGAAGAAATGCTGCAGAGCGTTTTGTTCGGCACTGAAACGATTCTACCATTTGTCGCCTTATATGATGATAATAATAGTAATGATGATGATGATCATCATCATCGTCTTATACCCAGTCTATTCCCTTATATGTGCCACATTCACTCGCGTACAATGTAGTTTCGAATATAATGGCAAACTCCACCTAAAAAATAGTTGTATGTTTTAGGAGGTCATTCTAATATCACCGCAAATTTTCAAACATAAAGAATATAATCTAAAATATTGAGACACAAACACTAAACCCAACACGACACCTGCGTTTGCTCAGAATCTTTTACTTCAAAGTTATCGGCCATTTTTCTTTCTCCATTGACTTATAGCTTAGTCAGCCACACCTAATTTCCTCGAGATTACACAGATGGTATTTTCAGTAAATACTGTGACATTAAATGTAAATTTTGCACCGAGCAATACGTCTATTTTTAAAACACTCGCTTTTATTATGAAATTGTAAACCGAATAATTTTTTTCTTCAACTCGTACACTTCACTAATGGAACCTCTGTTTTAAAGTATAATCTGTAGAATTAAATAGTCACTTTTAACTAGTAGAATATATAATCACACAGCAACGAGCGAACAGATTTAACAATCTGCCATAGAATATATTCGCTTCACACTAGTGCTAATGAAATATATACAATAGTTGTTAGATGTCTCGGGGCTACCGGTTTCCATATCTTCATTTTCATTGGATGTTGAATTTATATTATGTTATGCTGCCTTCCAATGTGGGTCCTGTTATTTGTATTCGATTTCTCGAATTATACACCAGTAAATATAGTACAGGCACAAAAACATACACGGTGGTGGAACACACACACACACAAATACAAACAATGAGCTTCTTTCAGTTTCCGTCTATCAAATTCACTTACAAGGTTTTGGTCGGCTCGAGGCTATAATAGAAGACATTTGCCCAAAGTACCATGCAGTGGGGCTGAACGCAAAACCATATTGTTGGGAAGCAAACATCTTACCCCACAACCACAGAAAGCATTTGTATAATCTGTATTTTATAATTCAATTAAAAAAATTGTGTATTTAAATTTATTGAAAGGAATTTCTCACGTTGTCCCAATACATTCAGTAACCGTGAGTTGTTAGTAATTTTCTGAGGGAGAGATACATTGGCACATGCTTATAATCACAAAAGCGTGTTGAATAAGGACATATTTAGACACAAGCTTCCGGTGAATCGAATCTTTGTTGAAACATTTCCAAATGCTGGAAGAACGAACGACATGTCGCTTTGTATCGTTAAATGTTTGCAGCCAAGCAAAATGTTTGCCTTTGTTTACATATAAAAATCCGGAAGGCAGAACAACAGTGTCATGAAAATCCGGAAGGCAGTACAACAGAGACATCGAGGTCAATGGACGACGTATGATGGTGCACTCTAGAAGCGTCTCTGCTGGAACGACTCGAGGAAAATGGCACCTCTTAGAATAAGTTTTAACCTCAGAACTGTCTATGGTCTATCTCCTGCCTTCAAATACAAACCTAATAATTCTAATAATCCAGAGCGTTCACTCTGCTGGGGTTGGCAGACAATGGAACACGTTCCGAATTCCTGCAGAGTAGTACAAGCCCCAGGAAGGTGCACTTGGAGGCACAATCAAGTACTTAAGGAGATGGTACGTATGATTTGTACGGTACGAGTAAAACCAGAATCTCTAACATTCTACACAGCAACGGAAAGCAGTATATCATGGTTAGGAACAGCTATGCCATACAGGGCGCAGGAATGGATGACTGGCAATGCTCAGCAGACCAGGATCAAGAAAAACAACCAGAAACCACCAGAAAAAGTGGCTTGAGACCGGATATCAGACTCCATTCCAGGTCATCAAAGCAGCTGATTTTGATTGAACTCACCGTTCCGTTCGGAAATGGAAAAGAAGAAGCACACGTGTTCAAGAAGGGAGGGGGAAACGCCATTTTGGCCTGAGAGAAAGAAATTTTCGGGTCAAACTTCGTGCCATAAAGGTTGGAGACATGTTTTGTGCTTACGATCTAATGAAACAATCCCCGTCTCTGGGAAGGCAATATCAGAAACAGCGGAGAGATGTTCCAGCTAGATCTGGTCGAGGAGGAACAAGAACGACCTCGATACCGAACGAAGGTAATGTTTTTGTATTTTAAGGCGGCGAGCTGGCAGAAACGTTAGTAGGCCAGGCGAAATGCTTAGTGGTATTTCGCCTGTCTTTACGTTCTGAGTTCAAATTCCGCCGAGGTCGACTTTGCTTTTCATTCTTCCGGGGTCGAGAAATTAAGTATCAGTTTTGCTTACTGAGGTCGATCTAATCGACTGGGCCCCTCCCCCAAAATTTCGGGCCTTGTGCCTGGAGTAGAAAATAAAATTTTGTATTTTAGCATTATGGGAATCATTTTGATAGCGTTGACGTTTCACCTCTACCATGACAACCCACGTTATTTTCTTCCTTAAATATTAGTTCGAAAGCTGTGTCTACGGAGAGGAGTTCTATCTAGACGAAATCTCCAAGTGGTTTAACCCATTCAGTCCCAGAGTTCTGAATATTATTTAAAATTTTTTACAGATGATCGAAAATAGATTAAAATGAAAAAAAAAAAAAATGTTTAAACTCTTTTTCTTCAAGTAGAAATGGAAATACTCGGTGTCCTATAAATAGGACACGGCGACAATGTGATATAGCTTATTTAATGTTTTCATTTACTGTCCTATTTATAGGACAGTGGGACTTAATAGGTTAAATGCACAAATCTCTGATATCTAAGCAGCTAAAGGTATCAGCAGAATAGCACCGAAGAGCCATGACTTGGAAGCAGTTCGGTCCCCTTAGAGTGTAAATAGTTTACGGTCGAAGCAGTTGCCTACGGGGGTTTCTTCTCTGAACACTTCCGGCTGTTCAACTCTCGTGAGAGTTTCTTATCACTTGTGTTTTTATTCAACGGTTGTTTATTTCGTAGTTAAATATAAGATCTTTTTTTTCTCCTGTTGCTTTACTCTTGAGCGTCGTATGTATGAAACTCAGAGTTGCAATTTGGGAAATCGTAGCTTGAAATACTTTAATTGCATTGAACACTTCTAAATCTATTAACACTTTGTTATTCTTGAGTTGTTGAACGTTTTTCAAATACAATGTAAACAAACTGAATCATGAATCAACATCCACTGTATTTTTCGATAAAGAACATAACCATTCTCTCCAAGAAATACTATTTAAAAACGATAAGCCCGAAGACAAGAATTCGTAAAAATAATGAGTGGAAATGCATCTTTATAATTCGTTCTATCGGCAGCATTTTTTCAAGTTTTCTAGACTGATATAGTTTCACCTGCAGATAACGAAAATCACATTTATTTTCTGTAGAAATTAATAAGAAAAAATTTTACAGGCCTTTAAAATTTTGAAATTCTGGCCAATCGGAAGCCCCCATTACCAACACAGTGGAAGTCACGAGTGTCTGTTTCAATGAAGAACCTACTTTTTTCATAGCGAGATCATCCATTTGCTATTTCACAAGTTCGAGTTTATTATCCCCATCAAATTAGTTATAGGAACTTTCGAATCAGATTTCTAACTTAATTAGAAGAGTGAGCTTCAAAAATATTGTTATCAGTTTTCAACAGATTTTATACAATAATTTAAAAACTTTTTCACCTTCCAACACCATTTTTGTCCTATCGCATAAAAATGGTTTAATTTAACATAAATATTGATCGCAGATTTTTGTCTACCAGTAATAGTAATACTAATATTAATACCAATACATATAAAATACTAATAACACTCAGTCTAATTTCATTAATTTCGAGGCTAAGGAAATCGCTGTCGAATTATAAATATAAAATAGAATTGAATGCTTAGATCTACGTAGATTTTACATTCCATTTAAAACAGAATTTTATTAGTAATATAAAATTAATAGTTCGGTATAGTTAGTAAAAGATTTCAGACACGATCATCTGCAAGCATCCTTTTTTAACTTTTACAAGGTTTCTATTCATAATTGGTCTAATAGCATTAACGATGAACATCATAAATTGAATCGTTTTGATATAATCGAATTTTACCCTCCAATAGCTCAATATTTGCATAAAAACGCATTACTTTTCGTAAGAAATTATGTCAATCCGTGATTCTGATATTAAAATAATCATTCATACAAGAAGATAATTAATTCGTTTCGGTAATGGCCTATGGGTAAAAAAGAAAATGGCTCTAATTATTTTGATGCACCAATGGGTCGTATAGAGTTCACAAAAATATACGGGCTTGTAGTTTTTACATTTATTATAAAACAGATCTATTTTATAGTGGTGGGTTATACAGAGACGATAGACTTATTTATTATCCGCTGTACAAATTCTCGATATTTAAATAATTAATAAAAAAAGTCTCTTAGACTTATTTAACGAAATAGGCCTAAAGATTACTCTTGATACTTACTTGCTACCTGTTTTTTTTTTAATGTTATACCTTAAATTTAGAAACTAATAATTATCTATTTAGGAAACCAAAAATACGTTACAGAAGTGCGGTATAACTTTTAATTACCTATCTGCTTTAAATTAATAATTAGGTACAACTATAAATAATCTTTTGTTATGCGAAACTGTGGGTTGAGCCTGATATTGTTGTAGTTTGAGAGGGTCATGCTGCTAATAAACGCACGTACGCTGGTTAGGTTTCACTTTAGTTTTAATGCCAGTCAATTAGATAATCAATCAATTGTTCACTCAACTGCTTAATCGAATTAGTTTATCAAAGTCGCTTCGTTACAGTCTATGACGTCATTAATGACTACGTGCACCTCAACCACTTCTGTCTCCTTAGTATTTATTCCACTTTTACTTTTCATTTCACAGGTCTTATGGTAAAATCCTTCTCAAGGGTTCTCATCTAGAGCTAGACTCCTATACACCCACTTCTCCATCTATTTATTTGTCTGTGTGTATAACTTGGCAGCTTTATATCTGTGCTTGTGCATCCATCCATCCATCCATCCATCCATCCATACATACATACATACATACATACATACAAGTATATATGTACTTACATGTGTTTGTGTGTTTGTGTGTGTGTGTGAGTGAGTGAGTGAGTGAGTGTACGTGTGTGTACAAGTGTGTGTTGATTTACATTAAAATGTGAATGAGTATATAGTATAATCCTGCAAAGGTACGAATCACGCTGGATTATCGCCATTCCACCCAAACCGTGGATGGCGGCAGAAAGAAAGAGCGAATCGCTTCGCAAGAGACTCGGCTGGTATCTTTCTCTTCTTCTTATCCCATCCCATTAGTTTATTATTGTGATGTGAGGGTAATAGTACACCGCTTGCCACCGAGACGGTTTTATGGCGAGGATAGCAGCGCTGCAGAGGACTGAATGAATGCGTCGGCAGTTTTAAAAATAACAGCCATGATAACACAGTTAGGAAACCTGCCATATCTCTTAATGAATCAATGGCAAGCATCAATCAGCTATTCCAATGAGTTACTGAAAGAATTGCAGACGATGAGCGAATATGTATGCTCTGTGTGTGTAAGTATACATTTCAGTCAGCCCCTGCACGCTCGCTCGCTCGTCTGTGTGTGGTGGAGGGGGAAGGCGGGCGGGTAAGTAGGTAGGTATGAATGAAGGCAGAGACTTTTATCTCCGCACAAAAATTAATGCACCACATTTAATATCAACCCAAACGCTAAAACGACTCGCTTTTGCCGTCTCCATATCTTTCCCATTTATTACGTAAACTTCGCTTTCATCTTTTCCCCCATTTTCATTCTCCTTTTCCTTTTTCCTTCTTTATCTTTATCTTCCTTTCCACTGCTTTCTTCTGCCAAACTCGTCTTACTTTTACACCCTCCCCCTCTCTCTCTCTTGCTTACATTTTTTTAGTCTTATTTTTGTGTTTCTCTCTCTCACACTATACGTTTCCTCTCTCTCCCTCTCCCTTTCTTTCTTTCTTTCTTTCTTTCTTTCTTTCTCTCTTTCTCTCTTTCTTTCTTTCTTTCTTTCGTTCTCTCTTTCTTCTCTCTCTCTCTCCCTCTCTCTTTCTTTCTCTCTCTCTCTCTCTCTTTCTCTCTCTCTTTATTTCTCTCTCTTTCTTTCTTTCTTTCTCTCTCTTTCTTTCTTTCTTTCTTTCTTTCTTTCTTTCTCTCTCTTTCTTTCTTTCTCTCTTTCTTTCTCTCTCTTGTATGTCCATTTATTAAATTAATGACTTTTACTGTAGTAGTTTATTTGTCATGGGCAAAATGGCGACACGAGATGTCAGCCATGTCCCCTCGTCAACGAAAGAGAGAGAGACTGAAAACGAAGAACGTCAACCACGGGGGAAAAACCCCCCAGATAGATACCCTTGATAGGTAGATACTCGTGTTAAAAGAAGACATTTCCTGGGTAATAACAGCAACAACAACACTCACGCACGCACGCACACACACACACACACCACACACACACACACACACACACACACACACACACACACACACACACATGTTTACAGCGACAGGTGAACAAAATATTTTTGAGAATGGCACGTTTTAATTGCGTGTCCAGCAGCGAAACAGAAAAGTTCGACATAACCAAAAAACGAAGGAAGGAATTACCCTGGGTAGTATATCCGGTCCCCACCCTCATCATACATTGGCAAAGAGCAGGCTTATGCATTCATGAATTACTGGAAAACGGCGAAGGTTTTCAGTCGCCGTCAAAACAGCAGCTGGAGCACCCTCTACCCGACGTATGGGGAGAGGTACTCGCCATCTAACGTAGCAAAACATGAGACTGTTTAGAAACGATTACTGATGGGTGTCAAGCGGAAATTGTTACGTACACGCCCCCACCCGCATCCATATGTTTGTCTAATATTTTAGGCCAGGGAAGTACAAGTATGGTTTAAGAGGAACATGAATGGCACCAATCCCACCAGTCTTAGAAAGTCTGTGAAAGCCATTGGCACCTACTCGTCCTCCAGATCCAGCAAGAAAAAAAAAAACGTGCTTAGATATACATATGTAATTGCCTGTATGCATGTATGTGCCTGCGTACGTGTGGGTGTATATTTTGAAATTCAGTCTCATTTCTGAACCTTCAATTCGTATTTTTTTTATCTACATTTGCTCCTCCGTTCATGAACGCTTGGCATGATTCCTTAGAAAAACTTCCAGCTCCAGTTCTGAGAGAGAGAGCACTTCACTACACTATACTCTCAATGATACTAAATAATAAATCTGTAAATAATATTTTCTTTCTTTTTGTTTATATATTTATTGTATATTTAATTCATAAAATATCTTTACTCACACCGCTGCCGTTCTTTAACTAAAGCCGTTTTCTTAAGTTTTCAACAATAATTGTTTAGAAGAAGCATGCGATAAATATTACAAAACTTTGCATGATTCTCCGTTTGCAGATAGAATTTGCAGAACCCATCTTAAGTGGTTGTTTGTTCTTGTGTCTGAGAACTGCCACGTTCCATTGTTAGTGCCAAAAACATTTGGTAAACTAACCAGATGTGCAATAACTATAAATATCTTCAAATTTTGAAGCAACAGACTATAATTGTTTTATTTTTACCATTTGTTTCCGATGAGATGTTTACATTTGCCGGGCAGAGAACTTCCTCAACTGTAGAGGTTTTTTTATGATTTCTGGGCTAAATTGCTTTGTTCTGGTCAATTTTGTGTGACATATGATGGATGTCTTGTTTGGAACGTTACTTGTAAAAAGCTGTTTCGCTGTTTTATACACGCATTACGTGAAATGAAACATTCCGAGGTGACAAAAACAACAACCACCGCTCTCATGTTTTGCTACATTGGAACGATGCCACACTTATGAAGGCGAGAATAATCGAAAACCAGTATTTTATTAGCTTAGGAGGAACGATGAAAGTTAATATGGCCGCCAACCGTGAACGAACCTAACTAGAATCAAAACATTATAGCCGACGTTTTACCAATTCCACCAAAGCCCCTTCTTGTTTCTCCTTTGACATTTTTGCCTTCTGGATTTTCCTCGACAGTTCCAATACTCTCCTCTACAACCTTATCGCTCTCTCTCATCCCTCAACTATCGAATGATGCTACTGGTTACTACCGTTCAGGGCAGGGGTCTGTTCTCTGTTTTCTAGGACTAGGTACAAGACGATTTCCTCTACCATTCCAGGGTCTGCAACTGATGATGTTCTCATAACTGGTGTTTGTTGATCTTGTCGCTTCCTCGGCAAGTTTCCGATGGTTCCCTTCCCCCTTTTCATTTCTGAGCTTTCCACTTCTTCAGACTAAAAAAAAGTGTTGGAGTTGTCCTTCCTCAGTCTTTTGCTGGGAATGATTGGTTTCGGGCTCGTTGTCTCGGCGCTGTCGACTTGTAGCATTTGGGTCCGGCAAATTTGAACTCAAAACATGAAAGAACAGAACTAAGCACCACAAAGGCATTTGGCTCAAATTTCGATTGATTCAACCGTTCATGTTTGTCTGATAAAATATAAATTAATTTATACATTAATATCGGTTTCAGATTTTGACACATGTCCTGTAATTTCGTGGGGGTTACATCAATCCCAGTCGTCAACTCATTTTATCGGCCTCAAAAGGATGAAAGGCAAAGTCGACCTCAGCGGGATTTGAACTTAAAACGTAAAGACGGATGAAATGCTGTTTTAGCAGTTTGCTTGTTGTGCTAACGAATCTGCCAGCTCGTCGCCTTATTAATAGTTATAAATATTAATTAATATTAATATCAAGCTGTGGGCGATTTTATTGACTGTTCCAATGGATTAAAGCGTAACCACGTCTTTATACAGATAACCACCTCCAGGAAGTTAGGAACATCGCAGCTTCCTGTTTCCTTTTCCTTAAAATATAGAGATTTGTCGAAAGGAAGCTATTACCTTGGTGCTGGTCACCCCAATCAACACTGACCCCCAACACATTCATTTCTAGATGGAAAAGTAATAGAACTTGTAAGAAGAAAGTTTCCTGTTAAAAATTTTCCTCTAATCCATTTAATGCAGGAAAAAATGAAGGGTTAGGTACGGATTGTAACCTCTTCCCTCTCCCATTCCCAACAACACACGGTGGTTGGAGGATGGATCAACTAATGAAATTAATTTTTAATGCTTTTATGATATTAATCAAATTTATTTTAGTTGGGGTTCATCGAGCAATTTTATATTCTTTATGATTTTTTTGACAAGACTTCATTAACTGTGGTCTTCATCGTTGCGTGGGTGGCCCGGCCCATGGCGGAGGATGAGCAAAAGCAGCGACTTTGTTTTCGTTTCATTTATTCCGCTCGATGGCTTTCGGGAACTCATGAATGTCACTACTTCCAGTTATCCTTATCTTTGACGTCAACAGGAACTGATGAGAAAGGTAATTGACTATCCTGATGATAAGTCTGAGAAATATATTTGTAAGAACTACTACTACTACTACTACTACTACTACTACTGCTGCTGCTGCTAGTAGTAATCAGAATATGAAACTAGCACTACAACTAGCTTCATATCCTGATTAAATTAGTCTTGTGTGATTATTACCTTATATGGTCAACGCTTTATTATTCTGTTTGTCTTTTTCTTTTCATATTGTAAGGCGAGCGATGTTATATCAAAGAGGAAAGCATTCGTTATTTTAGTATCGCTCGCTTGATTTGATTGGTTTCTACGTTGGAAGCGTCATTTTCGAATTCCCTCTATCATACGTTTAATATATACTAGCAGTATCGCCCGGCGTTGCTCGGGTTTGTAATGGAAATAACTATATAAGCATTTTTAGAGAGTTATAGCCAAAAAAATAGCAAAAAATGCATTAAAAATGGAAAAGAAATGATGGTAAATATTTTTAAAATCGTTGACTCATCGTAGACATTTTTAGAGAGTTACTTCCCTGATATAATAGCGAAAAAATGCATTAAAATGGAAAAAAATGATGGTAAATTTTTTTAAAAATCGTAGACTCATTGTAGACGCGCGCTAATACCCAGAAGGGCTCGATATGAATGACGACTATAAGATACCCGGTTTTGGTTAAACTGCACTGCAAAATGTGGGAGTAGTTAGGAATTTAAATCGTAGGAGACAGACACACAACCTCTCTTTTATATATAAAGATATATTTAACAAAAACTTAATGTGTGTGTGTGTGTGTGTGTGTGTGTGTGTGTGTGTGTGTGTGTGTGTGAAAGCGAAGAACGCATTTAGCACAGTTTTATTGTTGGTTACATTTGTTTCGGTACCGCTCCATTTGCAACGCCATTGCATCTAAACGATTCCATGCCAACCGTTACGCAGTATTTGCTGTTGACTCTACCGGAGTTGCATTTTGTCGGACTGGCACCAAGAAGGGTATGGCTCATTATAGGCGTTTAAAGGTCATCGTGTATCTCATCTTAGAATCGACCCTTCTGTACTTCCGTACTCTATCTCATGCTACACCAATGGAAGGACTTAAAACTCGATACTCCAAGCTAATCATAATGAAAACTATGTTAATTCTATAGTGGTCTTTCTATTTTCTCTAACTCGAGCTGTTTGAAAGATTCGTCTTTTGTAGATGTGTGAGAAGCGTGCCAGGAACGGTCGGTTTATTCGATATAAAGTTCCTACCCTTAGAGACACTTTAGAATAAGATAATTATCTCCAAACAGTTTCGACATCTCCACTCTGGATTAATAAAATGTTATCTTTCGAGAGTAGTTCATCGATTATTTTAAATTTGTAAATAAATATTTATTTTCATACTTTTTATCTCTGGCCTTCTGTATTTAACCTTTGGTGACATTTTAAGAATCTATGGAACGGTCTTATTTCTGTAATCTCTGCGACGTTTAGGTAGGTCTGTTCATTCGAATTAAGCCTTAATTTAAGAAGAGAATTTATTTAAATTTCCATTTTCCATATAAAACCTCAAGTGGTAAAACTAAGCTGGCGGCTTAGCAGAAACAATTTCAGTTTCCAGTTTAAACCAGTTCAACTCAGTCCATTTGTTTCCTTAGAAACGACATAAACATCACAGCGTCATATTTCTCATTTTCTCAAAATCTATTAATTATATTCTTGATAAAAGAAACCATTATTCTTTCTTCATAATTCTCAAATTAATTTCTGACATTCTTCGATTTGTTGATTCTTGGTTGAAGTTTATTCTCTTCATCAGAAATGCTTTGGGGAAAGAAAGAAATCGGTTCTGATTTCACTGTTGCACCTTCCTTTAAAATATTTGAATTTCTTCCTAAGGTTCGCTACCTGAACAGCTCTTTTATAGAATCCAGTGGTAGTAGGTGTTAATGAGCTGAGCGGAGGAGATATTAAATTAACAGCTGATTAGTTAATGAGTCGAGAAGCAGTTGCTGTTGTTTCGTTAAGTTTTTGAGAATACTTTGTTCTGGCTTAACTGGGATTATCTGGGATTATCCAATTGCTGGGAATAAGTGGTAGGTTCTAAGTCATCTGGAAATAATTCCGTCGATAGATCGATTGGCGTTTTTAGATATGGCTTTGGAACAAAGCACTGGGTTCCAGGACAAGAAATACTGGAAAATCACTGACTTGAAAGCAAAATGAAGAAACGAAGGACGAAGGACGGAACAAGGACAAACACAGAAGGAAAAAAAAAACCCGACGATGATGATGATGATGATGATAACAATAGAGCACAACACAAATAAGACATTAATCTTGCTTCAAGAAGAATCTTCACATCAGCCAAAATAGTTTACCTGTTGTGCTGACTTCTTAATTGACATTTCACTTCTGGAGATTGTTTTCAACAAGCAACCATTTTAAGTGTTTTCTATCCTAAATTTGTCTTCTACTAAATGCTATGTAAATATTTTATGCAAGTTGGGTTGCATACACTTTAGCTCAGGTGCCTGTGGCTTATTTCCTGTTGGTGCTATCCTTGAAAAATGAAAGCGTATTCTTATTTGTCCTAATACCTTTATATATATATAAAGTTAATAAAATATTGTATTAGCTAAAAAAGGAAAGCCGTAATATTTCGGACGTTAATCATTCGCCAGAAGGAAGAGAAAATCACGGTGGGGATGGGGGTGATGAGAAAGAGAGAAAGTTAGTTTATATATATGTATATATATATATAATATATATATATATATATATATATATATATATATTTCCAGGTAGACCAGCGTGAACAAGCGTGTGACAAGCTTGATCTTTTCATTATAGGTAAATTCCACCTGACAGACTTCGATGCAGTGTAGCCATAGCCATCGTCATCGCCATTGGCTTCGGTTTCATTGTCAATAACAAGATAATCAAGAAAACTTTTCCCATTTCAAGTTTTCGCGTTTTCACACAAAACTTTGGTATCTGTTTGCAAATTAAATTCTTTAAGTTACCATTTATATACAACCCGAAAATGAAGACGGAATACTTAATCTGATGAGTTACATTTACTTCATTTAACTGGACAAAAATAATGACGACACCTACAGCTGTAATTGATGAAGGAACTAATTAACATGTAATGAGGAATTTAAATGAATCTTCGCTCCTAATTAAGAAATATTACACCGATAATACATTTGGTAGGTTTTGGTTCTTTTTCTCGTTTATTGATAGCTTTCGGTCAGTTCTGCAACATTTTGTCGGCCCTAAATGATTTCGCAATCACTATAGAAGTTCTTTACTCCAATGAAAGAAAGTTTTTGGTTCTCCCGCCCTCCCCCTCTCTTTAGCTGCTCTGCATAATCCTCCAAGACAACGACGGCCGATGGATAGTTGAAGATTCTTTCTAATTGGTTTCATTTAGCATTTAAAGAAGATCAACTTAGTTACGCTGTTGCGTCTCTTTACGTTTTGCTGTCCACCTTTTTGAGACAGAGTTGCATAACGCGACTCTTCATTGGTTGTATGTAGCCCGGGTGACATTTTTTCCACAAGGTTCTACTTCAAAAAATATAATTAACAGGAACAGGGGTGGTTGTGTGGTAAGAACCTTGGTTCTCAAACACATGGTTCCGGGTTCAGTCCCACTGCGTGGCAATTTAGGTGACTGTCTTCTACGCTTGGATTACATCTCCCTTGGATATTTACCACTTCCAAGGTTCCGCTCGATGTGAAACATATCTAACCCGGATCTTATCTACTCCATTCATTAACTCTTGGATATGTGTGTGTGTGTGTGTGTGTGTGTGTTTGTCCCCCATCACCACTTGATAACCGATGCTGGTGTGTTTACGTCCTCGTAACTTAGTAGCTCGGTGAAAGAGATCCATAGAATAAGTACCAACTTTAAAAATACTGGGAGCGATTAATTCGGCTTAAAAACTCCTTAAGGGGGTACTCCAGTATGGCCACAGTCTAATGACTGACAGAAGCAGAAGATGAAAGGGGCAAGTTCGAACCAACTCGTATAAACCAGCACATTTGATGTTGGAACTGTATTGATTGGTTCTTTTATAAACAACTAAATTCGCATGGAGCGTCTTTCTTCGGTTGCCTCCCAAATGCTTTATGTTACTTTAAACATATTTCCAAGAAATATCACGGATTGCCTCGGAAGAATTCTGGATGCAGCATTAGAGCTTCTAAGAAATATAATTGGTGGAAGGTTTGCCGGCAGATTCAACGTTCGAACACTGGACAATGGCGTATTGATTCAGAGATATAGATTATGTATGGGGTGTATAGTGTATGTACATATGTATTGGTACGTATGAATTTATACATATATATATATATTTATATGTATATATGTATGAATACATACACACACATACACACAACACACACACACACACACACACACACACACACACACATATAGACATACATATACACACATACACATACACACACACACACACACACATATATATATATATATATGTATACACAGGCACACACGCGCGCACACACACACACACACACACATCTATATATAGATACTCCCACACACGTGTGTGTGCAAACCTTAAGAAATATACAATTTATTCAGTCTTCAAAGCGAATGATTTATTTGTGTTTATTTCCTTCTCAAACAAATCGTATCCAGAATTATAAATTGATTTCTTTTACTCTCTGCTCTCTGTCCCAGCTTCTTTCTCTCTGTCCCAGCTTCTTTCTCTCTGTCCCAGCTTCTTTCTCTCTGTCTCTCTGCTCCATTCGCTCTTTCTCTCTTCGTCTCTCTATTCCGTGCATTACTGAAGCGACGGATTCCATTGAAAAAGATTTATTAATTCGTCAAGCATGCATTTTGTGAAGAACTATATAATTAGAAGCAATAGCAGGAACTAAAAGAGGAAGTAAAATGAAGAGAGAGAGGGGGGGCAGAGAGAAAGAAAGAGAGAGGAGAGAAAGAGGAGGGGTGACAGAGAGAAAGAAAGAGAGAGGAGAAAGTAGTGGTGTTGATGGTGGGAAATTGAAAATGTAAGATTTAGAGTTCTCGTGGTTGCTATTGTCGTTCTACGTTTGTTTTCTTAATATTGATCTGATAATCGGATTGATATTGATTAATATTTATGCAATTGCCACTCAGTATATTACTGTTATCTAACGTCTCATTTCTAAAATAGCTTCCCTTCTAGACCCGTGCGCACACACATACCTGTACACAGAAACATGAATTGTAAATGTAAGGAACACAAGGAGAAAAATACAACACCAGGAATAGTTTTAACAAATATCGCATTAGTTTAACGCTAAACCGAACACGAAAGATATTAACGTTTCGGACGCTAGTCCTTCATCAGAAAAATAGCATATCAAGAGTAAGAAAGAGGAAAAGTAGTTGAGAAAATAGAAATAACGGCTGAGGTGTTAGGAGCCAAGTAAGGATGCAGTTCTGTAGGGGCGGGTTAAGAAAGGAAGAGGGGTAGATGTGTGTGTGAGCGCACAGGAATGTATCCATGTTTTGAGATAGGCATTATGAGGTTGTGGAGTGCGTGTTTTAATGGATGTATCAGTGTAGAGGTGGACAAATGCGGAAGTGTAGTGACACGGGTTAGTGGGAGGGATCGTCGGTGTGTGCATAGTGGTATTGTCTGTATCTATGCATGAGAAAAAGGGTGGAAGTGAGGGTTTGAAGCGGGTGAGGTAAAAGGGCAAGCAAGAGGAATATAGAGGGTGTGCAAGGATTTGGGCGTGAGATGCTGTTGCATACATATATATGCATATTATATATATATATATATATACGTATATATGTATACATATATGCATGTGTACGCGAATTTATAGATATATATCTATACACATACATACATACCACATCCCACATGTATATATATATGAAAGTACGTATAAATTTGTATGAATCTCTCTCTCTTTCTCTCTGTTCCTCTATCTATCTGTCTGTCTGTCTGTCTGTCGTCTGTCTGTCTGTCTGACAAACACTTTCCTCTCTGGTCAATCTCTCATCAACTTCTTCAAGTATCACTTGAAGAGGAAAGTGAGAGTAGAGAGGCAAGTTTTGTCTAGTGAATGTTTTAAAAAAAGATGGGTGAATGTAGCAAGGATGACACGTATGAATGACGAAGCCACCTTGACTATGATTCCATGAACCGTAAAAATTAATACAGAGAGTTGCTTATTTGCAAAAAAAAAAAAAATAGAAATATAACATGTGACTTCATTGACCGAGGTTACCGTGTTCTTTTCCGTAGGCTTTTCTTTCCACGGGTAAACCTCACCTGTCCTCCCCTTTACACTTCATATTGACATTTCTGTGATTATGATCCCTATTGATCAACTTTTTTTTCCTCTCCTCTTTTCTTCCCCCCCCCTTTTTTTTTAAAATCCTCCCCTTTTTTTGTCCTCTTTCTTTCCTTTTACGATCCCTTTTGATTGAAAACCAACCCCCTTTTTTTACCCCCAAAAGAAAAGCTCTACCTTGTAATTTGTTCTGCCTGTGTGCAGCCCTGTGTGGCTAATAAATAAACATATCTGTCTGCTGTCTGCCTGCCTGCCTGCCTGCCTGCCTGCCTGCCTGCCTGCCTGCCTGTCTGTCTGTCTGTCTGTCTGTCTGTCTACCTATCTACCTATCTGTCTGTCTGTCTGTCTATCTATCTATCTATCTATCTATCTATCTATCTATCTATCTATCTATCTATCTATCTATCTATCTATCTATCTATCTATCTATCTATCTATCTGTCTGTCTGTCTGTCTATCTCTCTATCTATCTGTCTATCTACGTGTGTGTGTGTGTGTGTGTACGTATGTATGTTAAATGTAACGCTTCCTTTTTTATCCCCTTTCATAATACGTCGTTGTATCCCTTATTTTATTCATTTGGCCATAGAATGGCGTTTAGCTAATTCTTCATAATTTTGCAACCGTTAAGGTGGCGAGCTGGCAGAATCGTTCGCACACCGTATAAAAGTTCAAATTCCGCAGAGGTCGACTATGCCTTTTATCCTTTCAGGGTCGATAAAATAAGTACCAGTTAAGCACTGCGGTCGATATAATTGACTTACCCCTTTCTCTCCGAAATTGTTGAACTTCTGCAGACGTCAGTTTCTTCTGACAATTTCTCAAATCACAGCATTTAATTCTACTGTGGTTTGCTTTTTAAAAGTAGAAAATGTTGTATAATTGGATACACCATCCAAAATTATTATTTAATTATGTAATTAGTCCTCCTCCTCCTCCCCATCCTCTATGATTAATTATCAATTAATTCAATGCCGCAACTCCACACGGTATTTTATATGAATATTGGTTTCAAATTTTGGCACAAGTCCAGCAAATACAGGGGAGGGGGTAATTCGATTACATCGACCCCAGTGCTCAACTGGTACTCATTTCATCGATCCCGAAAGGATGAAAAGCAAAGTCGACCTCGGCGGAATTTGAACTCAGAATATAAGGACGAAATTAAAGGCTAATAATACATAATTTGTCGCCGTTGCTCGATTAACTAATGTTCCAGCCATTACACAGATAAGACTTTTCCGGACTGAAAAAAGTCTTTTTATTTATAAGTTTTGTTATTGTTTAAAAATGTGATTGTATTTATAGTCCTTAGGGGGAAGGTTTATTCAGCAGGTTCAGGAAAATCTTGGTATCTTTGGAACGTACATTTAAACCACATGTAGGATTATATCATATAATATTTAACTTTCTTCTTTTTTGCGTTTATGAATATTAGTGTTGCTCTGTATGTAATGCAGACGAGTGAATGATGAGATAACTGAATAAATACAAGTGTGATGATAAGCAAAATTATAATGGAAATATACAGAAAATATAAAATGTATATAATGAGTAGCTAATGGCAAGTTTTAGAATTAGGGATGATAAGGTGGTGGTTGTAGTGGTAGGGATTAGGAGAAAAATGTTATGGGAACTAAATGATGGACGGGTGTAAACTAAGATAGTAGTACAATATATATGTATATGTAATTTATGTGTTCGTGCCTGTGTGTGTAAATGCATTGAAGTGTATTTGATAGTATATCTCAGTCATTGTCTGTGTCAGCCTTTGTGTGCGTGTTTAGAGTCACAAAGAGAGGACGGCTGTACTTGTCAGTTTATAGGGTGGTGTGTGTGTGGGGGGAGGTTAAAACAAACACTCAAAGTTTGATCGTTAGTTAATGTCACTTTCATTGTATCAACATTTTTAGCACTTTCGTGGTTGTAGTTACGTCTACATCTTATAGCTGCTTGCACGTAGGAATCTAAATATACTTGTGTTTGTACACGCGACATATGTGCCTACACACACACACACGCACACACGCACACACACACATATTAGACAAAATGAGATAACAAAGCCAAGGTATTGTCTTATATATACATACATGCCAATACAAGACCCACATTAGACTCCTCACTCGTATCACTATCGAACCAAGAGTTTAACTACTGTCTGTCCATAGCACTTAGCGTTACCTGCCATTCTTTGAGTCTTCTAGATGCCAATACCTCTCATATATATATATATATATATATATATGTGTGTGGTGTGTGTGTGTGTGTGTGTGTGTATAATTAGATTGAAAAGGAACACACGAGTTGATATATATGGAAAAAAGTCAAGGTAGAAAATGCTAAAATAATTTTATAAAAAACATTTCTGTACCGGTTTCAGGCATTGAGACTTTTTCAACTGTAAGTATGGAAAACAATTAAATTTTGGAAAAATTAAAGGAACTTTTTTAAAAAGAATATTTGCATAGTATTCAAATACAAGGGATATTTTCCTTGTTTCTGCCTTCTCTGTCTCTCTTGTTTACTCTTGTGGGCTCGAGGTCGTTGTGAATTCTTGATAGGGAAGAAGAAGAAGAGTGTGGGAGTGCCATGATAGTAGTATGTTAAATGGTCTAGTGCCCTGAAAGTGACCCGTTGTGGATGGTAGTAGTGATTGAATTCTCGAGACACCTCTTTTGAATGTTTTGTTTATAAAATTTGCGTAGGTGTTATTCTACACAGCAATAGCGGTAAAGTTAGGAAGGAGGTGGCGGAGAGAAAGATGACGAAGAAGAAGGAGAAAGAGAAGGGAGAATAAGAAGGAATGTAGGTAGTATGATAGTAGTAGGATGTTAAATGGTCAAGTGACCTAAAAGTGATTCATTATGGATTATAGTAATGATTGGGACTGTTTTTTTAATGAATTCTTGGGAATCTCTTGAGTGAATCATTTTTAATATTTGCGTGTGTGTTTGAGTAATATAAGGCCCGTGGTGAATTTGGCGTTGTAGACGCATTCAAAAGGGGTCTGTATTTTGTAATAAAGAGAGTCTCTTTACTAATTCGTTGGCTGCAGGTTGTATCGTCCCTGAATTAGTAGAGGGGAAAAATTCTGAAGCTTGGATTTTTGTTATTGGCGCAAATGTCTATGTTTTGGCTGAATGCTATTTTTCTACTTTGGGGAATTTTGATCTAGGATCTTTGCAGACCAAAACCTTGTGAGTGGATTTAGTAGAGGGAAACTGAAAGCAAGCCCGTCGTGTATATATATATATATATATATATATATATATATATATATATATATATGTGTGTGTGTGTGTGTTTTTGTGACATCCGATGCTGGTATGTTTACATCCCCGTAACTTAGCGGTTCGGCAAAAGTGCCCGATAGAATAAGTACTAGGCTTACAAAGAATAAGTCCTGTGGTCGATTTGCTCGACTAAAGGTGGTACTCCAGCATGGCCACAGTCAAAATGACTGAAACAAGTAAAAGAATAAAGAATATATATATATATATATATATATATATATATTAATATATAAGTTCAGTAAAAATTTAGATTTAGATGAATATGGTACTTAAGTTAAATGCACCAGAATTTAGTTGGTATTATCCATATAAACCAAGTGGATTTTATATATATATGTGTGTGTGTGTGTGTGTGTGTTAATGTATGTATATATGAAAGTAAGAATGCATATTCGTGTTCGTAGCTACGACTATATTCATACGTCACATAGCAACCGCACATATTTAAAAATAGCACACTTGTGCATTGACAGGAATGTCTTTTCTGTGCTGTATGTACGCCGGTCTGTCTGTCTGTCTGTCTGTATGCATGTGTGTATGCGCGTCTGTATTTACACCCGAGTCGTTTATGCTATGTCCCTCTCTGACTCATTACCAACACTTGACGGCAATTACAGATTACTAAGCACCCAGACTTAAATACGAAACGGTTTAGACTTGCTTGTCTGTACAAACTTGAAGGTGACACTCTATGATGGCCCAAATTATCGACTGAAGCCAATAAAAGGATATATGTATGCGCGCGCGTGTGTATAAAGAATACATGTTATATGTATGTATATAATATATATATATATATAATATATATATATATATATATATATATATATATAAATATGCTTTATTTAAAGCAGCAGAAAATTCAACAAACCTGTTACTCTGAATTTCCCGTTGCCGTTCATCAGACAGTTTTTTCTAGCAAAAACTCTCCGATGAACGGCAACGGGAAACTCAGAGTAACAGGTTTTGTTGAATTTTCTGCTGCTTTAATAAAGCATATTTATATATATATATATATATATATATATATATATATATATATATATATATATATATTATATATATATATATACC